>NW_024432385.1:0-15000 GCF_017639785.1 Mesocricetus auratus
CTTCTGGCCGCCTGACTGCAGGCGATTCGCCGCCCTTGTCGCTGAGCGCCCGGGGAACCAGGCATGTTGCACAAAATTGCCACCACTAGGTGACGCCCTACGACCCTCTACATTCGATCGATCGTACATGGCGTCTCCCGCACTCAGGCGGCGCCGGGCGCCCGGCTCCGGAGGGTCCTCCCACGCTCATGCTCCGGGGGCGGGCGGGGGGAGGGGGCAACAAACGGACAGCAGGGCAGGGATCTCACCCACCGCCTCAAACAAGGGGCACAAAGGCCACCGGCCGTTATTACGCCGGCCGAGACATAGTGAAGTTTGGCCTGGACTCGGGCCTACCCCAGTCAGCCGACCATGAAAGTGAAAGGAAGGAAAGCGAAAGGAAAAACAAACAATCAAACAAGGAGAAAATGACTTGTTATCACGCCGGTCACCCCAGAATACAGTGAAATCAGGGATGGCCGGCCGACCCCCTCAGATGACGAAAGTGAAAGTATGACAGGAAGCTATGAAAAACGGGTGAATCACTCTCTAAGATGGAGGCTCAGGTCACAGAGTGTCACTGGCCGGCCAGTTACAAGACCACACTGATGTGAGACTCGGCGAGTGGGACGGAGGGAGGGAGGGAGGCGGCGATGGCAGGTCTGCGCCATTTCAGTCCCCTTTTTAAAAACATTTTACCACTTTCTTCAGAGTTGTGTGGTGTCCCCTCCCCCAACCCACCACAGTTTGCTTCTTGAATCAATTAGACACCCTCCCCCACTCCCAGTGTGCTTAAGAAGAAAGCCTGCACGGCCTAGGTCAGTAATTAAAAGAAATCAGACAGATATTATCTCCCTGCACAAAATCTAACTCTAAATGTGAAATCTTCCACACTGGAACAGTGAGCCTGATTTCGATCAGGCAGGCCAGTAAGCAGGTGAAACTAACACACACACACACACACACACACACACACACACACACACACACACACACACAGGAAATAATAAAGTGCCAGGCAAATACTAACCATCGAAAAGGAAATATAAAAAAAAAAAAAAAGAAAGAAAAAAAAAACGATCGCCTGGTCCACAAGGTGAGCTCCAGGCCAGGACAGCTAGGCAGGTTTTATTACACAGAGAAAAACATGGAAAAACAAAAAACAAACAAGCATAGAAAAATCCAACATCTTTCTTCATCCAGCACTTGGGAGGCAGAAGTAGGCAGATGTCAGTTTGAGGCAAGCTTGCCTGCCTGCCTGCCTGCCTGCCTGCTTTAACAAAGTGAGCTAGCTTCAGGCCAGGCCAGCCCGGATTGTTACACAAAGAAAATGTGTCTGGAAAACCAGAAAACAAACAAGAATTTTTTTTTTTAAAAATCCATCATCTTAAATCCCAGCACCTGGAAAACAGAAATAGGCAGATCTCAGTGGGTTTGAGGCCAGCCTGCTCTACACAGTGAGTTCCAGGACACCCTGGGTTGGTTGTTATGCAGTGAAAAAATCTGTCTTGAAAAAAATAAATCAAAAACATAACAACAACAACAACAACAAAAAATATCCGGCATGCCTTCATGATCAAAGTTGTACAGCCAAGAGGACTAGAGTGAACATGTGCCTAGCAAATAAAATAAAAGCTAGAATCTTATAGCTTCATTAAAGATGAGACTCTTAAAGCCAATATCACCTTAAGTCGAGAAACACCTGAAGCAATTCGCCAGGAGACAAAAAAAAAAAGGTGCCCAGCGAACTGTTACTCTTATCCACGCCCTCAGAGTGTCCCCGGGTATTTAGGGAACACCTAAAATAAAGCGTGGTATTTAGGGAACACCTAAAATAAACCTTTTCTGTTCTCGACAACCATTCCGTTCCGCTCAGAGGACATCTGGACTTTTGAAAGTTTTGTTTTTATTTCAGGTAAGTAGCGAAAGTAGGACAGGAAGCTGTGAAACACAGGCGAATCACTGTCTAGGAGGGAGGCTAAGGTCACAGAGTGTCACTGACCATCCAGTTACAAGACCACATGGGGCTGGTGCAGAAGGCTGGATGTGAGTGGGAGGGAGGGAGGGTGAGAAGGGGGTGACTATGGCAGGTCTGTGCCATTTAAGTCTCCCTTTTAAAAATATTTTACCACTTTCTCACGCTTGCTTTTGCCTTTGCTGGTGTGTTTCCGGCTGCCACCGCCAATCACACAGGCCTACCCTACCCCCCAGTTCTCAAACTAAATACTACAGAGTAATTTAACCTTTCAAGTAAATCGATCTGTCTTCTTAAATATTCTTTTACATTTATTATCTTGTTTTTTCTACATTCCAAAATACAAGATTGCCCCTAGGCTAAGGCCTCCCCTAGGAAGTCAACTTGGTCTGGTCATCTTGTTGAGGAAGGAGCAAGGTGCACCCCACCCCTCCCCCGGTCTAAACAGTCAGTCCTGGCTGTCATGTTACTCACTCTGTAGACCAGGTCATGGAACCCCCTGCCTCTGCCTCCCCGAGTGAGTGCTAGTGAGACTAAAGTTAGTGGAACCACACTGCCCAGCCTGATTCCACATATGTTTTCATATTTCCTGGGAAATTCCTACCTAGACCAGACCTGCCTGCCATTCACAGACTTCCAAACCTGCTTCTGTCTCCTGAATGATGGGATTAAAGGCGTGTACTACCACACCCAGCTTTCTTTTATTTCTGTGACTCCGGGAAGGTTATTCTCTGCTTCCTGGTTTTTTTTTTTCTATTACTTTATTGTACGTTAAATTTAATTTCCAATTTTATTAGTGTGTGTGTGTGTGTGTGTGTGTGTGTGTGTGTGTGTGTCTGTGTGTTGGCTAGTGACCTCACCAAGATGGCAGCAAGCATGGGACACACTTTTCAAGGTCCTTTTGTTCTCTGTGTTTCCTAGCCTCTAAAGGGCCAGAACTTAAAACCAACTTTCATGTGAACAATTGTGAGGAGGCTCTCATGATTTGGATAGCACAGTCTTACATGAAAAGTAAAACACCGTACAGGGTTACCTTCTCTCTGGGTTGAGGGAGGGAGGGAGGGAGGGAGGGAGGGAGGGAGGGAGGAAATGTGGATTTATAGACCAAGGGAAAAGGAAAGAGGAAGAAGGAGAAGGAGGAGGAGGAGAAGAAGAAGGCTGGGTGTTGGTGGCACAGGCCTTCAATCACAGCAGCACTGGGGAAGCAGGCAGTCACAGGTGGATCTCTAAGTTTGAAGCCAGCCTGGTCTACAGAGCAAGTTGAAGAACAGGGTCCAAAGCTACAGACAAACCCCTGTCTCAAAATACCTAACATTAATGATAATAACGCTCATGTGATTATTTTATGCATGAGTGTTCTATCCACGTGTATGTCCTTTCACCAGAAGAGGGCACCATACACCACCATGTGTTTTCTTGAAATGCTAGAAATTCCACCTCTTTAATGTTTTTCCTGGATCCCGTGCATGCATGTGCATTGGTGAGACAGCGGGCACCTGTATGATACTGAAGCATGAGGTGGGGGCATAGGCATCCAAGCACTGTGTGGAAACTCCATGCCATTCAGGTCCATTTTATTTTATTCATTGAAAAAGGAAAGGAAGGAGAGAAGGAAAGAAGGAAGGAAGGAAGGAAGGAAGGAAGGAAGGAAGGAAGGAAGGAAGGAAGGCAGGCAGCCAGGCAGCCAGGCAGCCAGGCAGCCAGGCAGCCAGGCAGCCAGGCAGCCAGGCAGCCAGGCAGCCAGGCAGACTCACTTTGCAATCAGTATCTGGGATTTTTCTCCTGCTGCTGCCCCAAGTCCCAACAACCTCCAGAATTCTCTTTGTTCTGTGTATGCACCCACTGCTAGACTAGCTCAGCTTTCCAGCCCAACACCAGAGGCTTCATCCCATGCCCAGGCCAGGTTCCCTTAGTTTTTATTCTCATTACTTTTTGCTGTTTTTCTTCATTAATGACAAGTTTGAACCCTGTCTCGTGGTGTCTTTCCTTCATGCACTGGTTTTCTTAAGTTGCAACAGCAGGGGCACAGTTTTTCTCAGCCCTTGATGATTCCTAGAGTTGTTTTTCATGTTCAAATTCATTCATTCATTCATTCATTCATTTTTTTCTTTATTTGTTTTTAATTTGTTATTCATTTAGGGATGAAAACTTAGAACCTGTACCACTGTATAAGTGTTTGACATGAAAGAGAGCCAGGACAAACTACAGAACTACATAGAGAAATCTTGTCTCAGATAAACAAGAAATCACATTAAAATGTTGAGCTAACCAAGTTTTAAAAAGAAAAAGAAAGGCTACAGAAAGGATACCTCTGGTTAGAGATTTTTAAATGCTGTTTGGCCGGGCAGTGGTGGTACATGCCTTTAATCCCAGCACTCGGGAGGCAGAGGCAGGGGATCTCTGTGATTTCGAGCCTAAGCCTGGTCTACCGAGCGAGTTCCAGGACAGGCTCCAAAACAATACAGAGAAACCTGTCTCAAAAAATAAAAATGCTGTTTGACCATTTGACTGGTGGGTGATAGCAAGCACCTTTAATCCCCAGCACTGGGGAGTCAGCCAGAGCTCTGTGACTTTGAGGGCAGCCTGCACTACAGAGTAAGTTCCAGGACACAGAGAAATCTTCTCTCTCTCAGAAAAAAATAACAAAAAAAAAGCAAAAAATCAGTTTTGAGCAGGGAGTTTTCACACACACACACACACACACACACACACACACACACACACACACACACACCAATTTACCCCAAAAAATTCCAGTGCACCACTGTCTAATTTGGAGGAACAATGCAATTTTCTTTGGTGTTATTGACAGTTGTTAACAAGGAGAAAGTGACTGTCTTTCACCATTCATTCTCTCTTTCCCCACCATGATAATCCCCATACCACATGTTTGGGTAAGTGCAAATTGCTGTACTACATTCATGCCACCAACCACCCCTCCTGTTGGCTAAGAGTTTTTCACCTGACAGACAGACTGGAACAAAATGGCATCAGAGTTGTGTGGTGCCCCCTCCCCCAACCCACCTCACTTTGCTTCTTTCTTGAATCAATTAGACACCCCTCCCCCACTCCCTGTGTGCTTAAGAAAAAAGCCTCAGCCAGGCAAATACTAACAATCAAAAAGGAAATATAAAAAAAAAATCGCCTGGTCCACAAGGTGAGCTCCAGGCCAGGACAGCTAGGCAGGATTTTTTACACAGAGGAAAAACATGGAAAAACAAAAAACAAACAAGCATAAAAAAAAAAAACAACATCTTTCTTCATCTCAATACTTGGGAGGCAGAAGTAGGCAGATGCCAGTGAGTTTGAGGCCAGCCTGCCTGCTCCAAAAAACTGAGCTAGCTCCAGCCAGGATTGTTACACAAAGAAAACGTGTCGGGAAAACCAGAAAACAAACAAGAACTTTTTTTTAAATCCATCATCTTAAATCCCAGCACTTGGAAAACAGAAGTAGGCAGATATCAGTGGGTTTGAGGCCAGCCTGCTCTACACAGCGAGTTGCAGGACACCATGGGTTGGTTGTTATGCAGTGAAAATCTGTCTTGAAAAAAATATCAAAAACATAACAACAAAAAATTTCCACCAACGAGCGACTGACAGTCATCCATAACTCTAATTTTGGCAGACTCACTCCCTTCTTCTGATGTGCAAAGGCACCAGGCACCAGAGAGAGACAGAGACAGAGACAGAGAGAGAGTTAGGACACACAAACTTCCTAGGTCAAATTTTTTTAGTCACTATCTGTGTGGGAGGCTGGCAAATTTATTAAAAAAGGAAAGGAAGGAGAGAAGGAAGGAAGGAAGGAAGGAAGACTCACATTGCAATCAGTATCTGGGATACTTCTCCTGCTGCCCCCAAGTCCCAACAACCTCCAGAATTCTCTTTGTTCTGTGTATGCACCCACTGCTAGACTAGCTCAGCTTTCCAACCCAACACCAGAGGCTTCATCCCATGCCCAGGCCAGGTTCCCTTAGTTTTTATTCTCATTACTTTTTGCTGTTTTTCTTCATTAATGACAAGTTTGAACCCTGTCTCGTGGTGTCTTTCCTTCATGCACTGGTTTTCTTAAGTTGCAACAGCAGGGGCACAGTTTTTCTCAGCCCTTGATGATTCCTAGAGTTGTTTTTCATGTTCAAATTCATTCATTCATTCATTCATTCATTTTTTTCTTTATTTGTTTTTAATTTGTTATTCATTTAGGGATGAAAACTTAGAACCTGTACCACTGTATAAGTGTTTGACATGAAAGAGAGCCAGGACAAACTACAGAACTACATAGAGAAATCTTGTCTCAGATAAACAAGAAATCACATTAAAATGTTGAGCTAACCAAGTTTTAAAAAGAAAAAGAAAGGCTACAGAAAGGATACCTCTGGTTAGAGATTTTTAAATGCTGTTTGGCCGGGCAGTGGTGGTACATGCCTTTAATCCCAGCACTGGGGAGGCAGAGGCAGGTGGATCTCTGTGAGTTCCAGCCCAAGCCTGGTCTACCGAGCGAGTTCCAGGACAGGCTCCAAAACAATACAGAGTAACACTGTCATGAAAAAAAAATCAAAAAAAAAAAAGAAAGAAAGAAAGAAAAGAAAAGAAAATGACTTTGAGGGCAGCCTGCACTACAGAGTAAGTTCCAGGACACAGAGAAATCTTCTCTCTCTCAGAAACAAACTGCAAAAGTATGCAAACTTCCCCTAAGGCCAGACCCCACCCTGGTGAACACGCCCTTAATCCCAGAGATCACTCTGGAAGCAGAGACTGAGTTGCCGGACAGGTTCCAAACACACAGAGAAAAAAACAAAACAAACCACACAGCTGAACTTTGTGACCACAATCGTTCCTTTTCTGCATATCTGACCACTTTCAGCTAGCTAGCATATAATTCTTTCCCAGGTGAGGAATATCCAAAACATATAGGATGTCCAGGTTAGGAAAAGGGGGCTCCAGCTGTCTGGTTATGGAAAGCACTCATCTACACTAGGTAGAATTTCCAATGGATACAGGCAGCAGCAGCAGCAGCATAGATAGATAGATAGATGAATAAATAAATATTAATTTTCAAAAAAGCAAGATGGAGCCGGGCGGTGGTGGCGCACGGCCTTTAATCCCAGCACTCAGGAGGCAGAGGCAGGCAGATCTCTGTGAGTTCGAGGCCAGCCTAGATTACCAAGTGAGTTCCAGGACAGCCTCCAAAGCCACAGAGAAACCCTGTCTCGAAAAACCAAAAATAAATAAATAAATAAATAAATAAATAAATAAATAAATAAAATGCTTACTTTTTCCCTCAATCAAGCTTAACTAGCAAACCAGTGCCACTCAAGCTGGGACTAGATCCCAGGGAACCTGTGCGGGCAGCGGCTCTACACATTTCCTGTACCTTGACTGTGGAAAGCCACCCGTTTTTGTTCATGGAGAAGTGGACTCTAACTCTAACCAATCAATTAGACACCCGTCCCCCACTCCCTGTGTGCTTAAGAAAAAAGCCTCAGCCAGGCAAATACTAACAATCAAAAAGGAAATATAAAAAAAATCGCCTGGTCCACAAGGTGAGCTCCAGGCCAGGACAGCTAGGCAGGATTTTTTACACAGAGGAAAAACATGGAAAAACAGAAAACAGAAAACAAACAAGCATAAAAAAAACCCCAACATCTTTCTTCATCTCAGCACTTGGGAGGCAGAAGTAGGCAGATGCCAGTGAGTTTGAAGCCAGCCTGCCTGCTCCAAAAAACTGAGCTAGCTCCAGCCAGGATTGTTACACAAAGAAAATGTGTCGGGAAAACCAGAAAACAAACAAGAACTATTTTTTTTAATCCATCATCTTAAATCCCAGCACTTGGAAAACAGAATTAGGCAGATATCAGTGGGTTTGAGGCCAGCCTGCTCTACACAGCGAGTTCCAGGACACCCTGGGTTGGTTGTTATGCAGTGAAAAATCTGTCTTGAAAAAAAAAAAAATATAACAACAAAAAAATCCCACCAACAAGCAACTGACAGTCATCCATAACTCTAATTTCAGCAGACTCACTCCCTTCTTCTGATGTGCAAAGGCACCAGGCACCAGAGAGAGAGAGAGAGAGAGAGAGAGAGAGAGAGAGAGAGACAGAGACAGAGACAGAGACAGAGACAGAGACAGAGAGAGAGAGAGAGAGAGAGAGAGAGAGAGAGAGAGAGACAGAGACAGAGACAGCGAGACAGAGAGAGAGTTAGGACACACAAACTTCCTAGGTCAAAATTTTTTAGTCACTATCTGTGTCGGAGGCTGGCATATTTATTAAAAAAGGAAAGGAAGGAGAGAAGGAAGGAAGGAAGGAAGGAAGGAAGGAAGGAAGGAAGGAAGGCTCACTTTGCAATCAGTATCTGTATCTGGGATACTTCTCCTGCTGCCCCCAAGTCCCAACAACCTCCAGAATTCTCTTTGTTCTGTGTATGCACCCACTGCTAGACTAGCTCAGCTTTCCAACCCAACACGAGAAGCTTCATCCCATGCCCAGGCCAGGTTCCCTTAGTTTTTATTCTCATTACTTTTTGCTGTTTTTCTTCATTAGTGACAAGTTTGAACCCTGTCTCGTGGTGTCTTTCCTTCATGCACTGGTTTTCTTAAATTGCAACAGCAGGGGCACAGTTTTTCTCAGCCCTTGTTGATTCCTAGAGTTGTTTTTCATGTTCGAAACTTAGAACCTGTACCGCTGTATAAGTGTTTGACTGGTAGGTGATAGCAAGCACCTTTAATCCCCGCACTGGGGAGTCAGGCAGAGCTCTGTGACTTTGAGGGCAGCCTGCATTACAGAGTAAGTTCCATGACACAGAGAAATCTTCTCTCTGTCTCTCTCTGTCTCTGTCTCTGTCTGTCTCTCTCTCTCTCTCTCTCTCTCTCTCTCTCTCTCTCTCAGAAACAAACTGCAAAAGTATGCAAACTTCCCCTGAGGTCAGACCCCAACCTGGTGAATACCCCCTCAATCCCAGAGCTCACTCTGGAAGCAGAGACCGAGTTGCCGGACAGGTTACAAACACACAGAGAAAAAAACAGAAACAAACCACACAGCTGAACTTTGTGACCACAAGGATGTTCAGGTCAGGAAAAGGGGGCTCCAGCTGTCTGGTTATGGAAAGCACTCATCTATACTAGGTAGAATTTCCAATCGATAGAGCAGTTCTAAATCTGTCCTGGATGCCCCCAGGAAAACTTTGTAGGCAAGCCTTCCAAATGCTTGAGTCCCCCAGGGTGTTCTTGGTAAAACCTAACCTTTGGTTGCTGTCTAAAAGAGGAAGATATCAACAACAATAGCAGCAGCAGCATAGATAGATAGATGAATAAATAAATATTAATTTTTAAAAAAGCAAGATGGAGCCGGGAGGTGGTGGCACACGGCCTTTAATCCCAGCACTCGAGAAGCAGATGCAGGCTGATCTCTGTGAGTTTGAGGCCAGGCTGGACCGACAGCCTCCAAAACAATACAGAGAAACCCTGTCTCGTAAAAACCAAAAAAAAAAAAAAAAAAAAAAAGCAAGATGGAACAAATATTATATGAGGAGATGAGGAAAAGAGACATCCCTAGTATTTTAAAATGCTTACTTTTTCCCTCAATCAAGCTTAACTAGCAAACCAGTGCCACTCAAGCTGGGACTAGATCCCAGGGAACCTGTGCGGGCAGCGGCTCTACACATTTCCTGTACCTTGACTGTGGAAAGGCACCCGTTTTTGTTCATGGAGAAGTGAACTCTAACTCTAACCAATCCCCAGTCTGCAAAGAGGAGGGTCAACAATATCCCACATGTACAAGCGAGGACTTCCTTTGATTTGTCCTCACACAGAGGAGATGCACTGATTTGCAAAAGGAAGACTGTTATTAGCTTAAGCACTTTTAATGTAAAACTTCCTAGTAGGTTATCATATCAGACTAGAATCATGTCTGTTGTGCTTTTGCCAAATCTATGTGTTAGTTTTCCTTTAAAGCCTTTCTTCCAACTGCCATAATGCAAGTTGTGATTTGCAAGGGGGCCTCAAATTCATTCAATTATGCACTCAATATGAAAAGGTGTTTTGTTTTGTTACTTTTTGCTTTTTTTGTATGTATGTTTATTTGCTTTTTTTGGTTTTGTTTTGTTTTGTTTTGTTTTGTTTTGTTTTGTTTTTTGAGACAGTGTCTCTCTGTGGCTTTGGAGGCTGTCCTGGTACTAGATCTTGTAGACCAGGAGGCTGGGTCTGGAACTCACAGAGATCCGCCTGCCTCTGCCTCCCGACTGCTGGGATTAAAGGCGTGTACCACCACCGCCCTCCCTGCTGAAAATTATGGCTTCAGATAAACATTTTTATAGTTCTGATTTGTGTTAATAAAGAGAGAAGCCAGAGGTCTCTTTATAAGACTACAAGAAGGCACTCACTTTTGGGACATTTGTCCCTGTACTTATACCAGAACAAGATACTCAAAACCAAGTGAGCTACAGGACACTCAAGGTCACCTGTGGAGCTTCCATTAACATATGACTGGAGCCTCAAGGTCCGAGATACATTCCTCAACGCCCAATCTCAAAACCACACCCCAGCTCCCAAGCCTCTCTTTGACAATCGAATCCCAGTCACAACGGTACAGTCTTAAAAGGTATCAACTAGTCACTCATTTCCATACTGACTGACAGCACCTTGCACACATTACAGTGCTCCCCGTAGCTGTGCATGTGTGCATGATGTGTCTGTGTGTGTGTGTGTGTGTGTCTATGTCTGTGTCTGTGTGCAAGTCCCATCCCTCCATCTGTCTGTCCACAGTTCAACCAGCACTGAAGGATGATAACAAACATCATCAACTGTAATGCCAGGAACTAGCAGGGCTAACCAAACAAACAAACAAACATACAAGGTAGAAGAAAGGAAGGAAGGAAGGAAGGAAGGAAGGAAGGAAGGAAGGAAGGAAGAGAGAGAGAGAGAGAGAGAGAGAGAGAGAGAGAGAGAGAGAGAAGTTTAAATTTTCTGAGAGGTGGGTGCTTTTCATCCCAACACTTGGGAGGCAGAGGCCTGCTGGTCTCTCAGAGTTAGAGACCATCCTGGTTTATGTAACAGGACAGCCAGGATGATACAAGTAGACCCTGTCTCTCTCTCCGAAAACCAAAACCAAAACACAAAACAACAAGAAAAACTATATAATTAAATACAAAGTCATAAACACACTATAATCTACTTGCAACCAAACAAATAAACAAAAACAGTGCTGGGAATCTGAATTATGAGGGAAGGAGTAAGCTCTGCCTGCCTGCCTGCCTGCCTGCCTGGGCTTCAGGCCAGGTCACTTTTATATTTTATTTGACACAGTGTTTCTCAATGTGTAGAAAAGTCTTACTGTCCAGGAATACTTTCCGTGTGCCAGGCCAAATGAGAGAGAGAGAGAGAGAGAGAGAGAGAGAGAGAGAGAGAGAGAGAGAGAGAGAGAGACAGAGACAGAGAGACAGAGAGACAGAGAGACAGAGAGACAGAGAGACAGAGAGAGAGAGAGACAGAGAGAGAGACAGAGAGACAGAGAGACAGAGAGACAGAGTGAATAGAAAGCACTCTGCAACTACTACTCCTGGCACACAGTAAAATCAGTCATATGAGGAAATTTGCACCTCTAGTGCCCACCTTTAAAAATAATCTAAGAGATTCTTGGTGGTGCACACCTTTACTTCCAGCACTCGGGGGGCGGAGGCAGGTGTATCTAAGAAGAGTTATTTCTGGGACAGCCTCCAAAACTACAGAGAAACCCTGCCTTAAAAAAAATTTCTAAGAGCTCAGATCCTAAAGCAACCTAGATGCCCCACAACTGAAGAGTGGATAGAGAAAATGTGGTACATTTACACAATGGATGGCACTAGAAGAAACCATCCCGAGTGAGGAAACCCAGTATCAAAAAAGACAAACATGGTATGTACTCACTCATATATGGATTTGAGATATGGATCAGGGGAGTGTCAGCATACAACCCCAGTGCCTTTGAGTCTGCGAAACAGGGAGGTTTCCAAGAGCTATGCATTATACCCCAGAGAAGTGGAATGAGGTGAGATCTCCTGAGCAGATTGGGAACATCGGGGGAAGGGAGAGTGATCCAGAAAAAAAGAGAGGGGGAGAAGAAGTTATGGTGGACCTATCTGGCAGGTACAGTCGAGGCTAAGAATAGAAGAGAGCAGGACGACAGATACCATAATAGACTACATTAATAGCCCTTCCCTGATGATAAGGTCGATGACTACCTTATATGCCATCCTAGAACCTTCATCCAGAAACAGAGACAGAGAGACAGATACCCACAGCTAAACACTGAACTGAACTCCTGGAACCTAGTGACAGAGATGGAGGAGCGGTGAGTAAAGCGGTCAAGACCATGATGATGAAACCCACAAAGACAGCTCTTGAATCCCAGACTGATGGATGAGAGACCAACAGGGGACGGATCCAGACTCCATGGATGCAGTTTCAGGGAGGAGGCCACAGAAACCACTGGGGCCTTGGGTAGTAGATCAGTCTTTACCATGGTTTATGAATGAGCTTTGGGAGCCTGTTCCAAATAGAGCGATGCTGCCTCAGGCTGGACACAAGGGGACGGGCCTAGGACCTGCCCTGAATGAAATGACAGAATTTAGAGGGTATGTGGGTACACCAGAGCCCATGGTAGTGGAGGTACAATAACTCATTCATCAGTGTGTGAGGAATGAGAGAAAACAAAACTAGAATTAATGAATGTGTGTGTGTGTGTGTGTGTGTGTGTGTGTGTGTGTGTGAGTGAGACAGAGAGAGGACAGAGAGAGACAGAGAGAGACAGAGAGAGAGAGAGACAGACAGACAGACAGAGACAGAGAGAGAGAGAGAGAGAGAGAGAGAGAGAGAGAGAGAGAGAGAGAGAGAGAGAGATTCCCTCAAGAAAATTAAATCACTACACAAACCCTGGCACACAGTGAAATCATTCCTATGAGGAAATTTATTACAACACTCATTGCCCTCCTTAAAAATATCTAAGAGCTCAAATAAAATTAAAAAATTAAAAGTAAAAAAATCAAACACAAACCAACCAGATGACATTTCATAACATCATCAAAGCTGAAATATCAAAAAAGCAGAAATCTAACATGCCTTGGTGATGAAAGTTCTATGGTCAGTAGCACTAGAGTGGCACATGACATGCAGTTCAGCAGCAGATGAACAGGTCCCTTTTCTCCAGGCCACATTTAAATTTTTTAAATTTAAAATTTTTAAAGTTTTGTCTAAGTGAGTGTCTGTCCCTGAGGATTCTGCAACACCTAAAAGCTGCTGCTAGGTGGTTTTGTTTGTTTGTTTGTTTGTTTGTTGTTTGTTTGTTTTGTTTTGTTTTGCTTGTTGGGGTTCATCTTACTTGTGGATCCCTGGGGAATTCCCTAATGCCAGATTTTTCCTTAAACCCACAATGGCTCCCTCTATTAAGGTATCCTTGGTCTCCTTCTCTGTTCATGCCCCACTTCATCCTTCCTGATCCTGTGCATGTTCTCTTCCCCCCATCCTCCACTTTTCCCTCAACTATCCTGCCCCCCCCCCCGTACTCCCAATTTATTCAGGAGGTCTCCCTTTCCAATTCTGTCGGGAGGGAGGGAGGGAGGGAGGGAGGGAGGGAGGGAGGGAGGGAGGGGACAGACAGACAGCTTGATGTTTGGAAGGATTTGTTTTGGTTTCAGGTAAGTAGGAGGCACCTCAGACATAACATGGAATATAGTGTATTTCCAGGCCCTCCTGTCTGCCGTGTCTCTCGTTTTTGTGGGTTCATGTTCCACCATCCACATGGTAGCCAACAAGCAGCTGGCAGCCATTCCGTGACTCTAAATTCAGCAGACCCACCCCTTTCTTCTGACTTCCTAAGGCATCGGGCACTCTCTTGCAGGGTTCCTTCACAGCCAGACGGATGGGTGGGCAGGCGGGTAGGTGGGCAGGCAGGCAGGCAGGCAGGCAGGCAGGCAGGCAGGCAGGCAGGCAGGCAGGCAGGCAAGCAGACATGTGTGCTTGGGTGGTGACAGGCATGTGTGTTCATTGTGCTCTCATCCTTGATGATGTACCAAAGGCACCATCATAGTGGATTGGACTCAGGAGCCCTCCCCTAGAACACCAGTGTACCATCTCACAGGCTCCCAGCAGCTCCCTCGCCCAAGTCTTCTGCGGTGTGTGTGTGTGTGTGTGTGTGTGTAACTGGTTTCCTTATCTTATAAATTCAGTTTAATTTAAAATTCTGTTCATGTGTTTCTTTCTACCACTGTGTGTGTTCAAATTCTTCTGGATAAGGAAGGTGTGGCTGGTTCACCAAGGTGGAAGCAACCATGTGCAAACTCCAGGAGGATAAAACAGGATGGCAGCACCAGTTTAATAACACGTATTCCCACTGATCCCACACACCCGCTGAACCCAAAATTGATCTCTCCTTTTAAAATTAGACCAGAGGCAGGTGGATCTCTGTCTGTGAGTTGGAGGTCAGCCTGGTCCTCAAAGTGAGTTCCAGCACAGCCAGAACTGTTACACACGGAAACCCTGTCTGAAAACATTCACAAAGCAACAAACCACAAGCATTTGTGTGCTGGGCGGTTGTGGCTCACACCTTTAATACCATCACTTGGAAGGCAGGGGCAGTCTGCTCTAGATCCACGATAGCCTCCAAAGCTACAGAGAAATCCAGAAAAAAAGAAAAATTGACCAGGCCTCTGAGATGATCTGTTTCATTTCCCCCTCCCCCTTAATATTCTCTTTGTGTCATGATACAGCCACCCCTGAGTTCTTTTCAATGTCTGTGGCCCAGTGTATTAGGTTGAGTTTTTTTTATTTTGTTTGTTTGTTGGCAGGCAGTCAGGCAGGGACTGGTGGCTGGGGACACGGAGGGGTGTGGGCGGGGATTTGAGGGAGCTCCAATGAAATTAAAAGTCAATAGACAATGGAAAGTTTCATTTATTTATTTATTTATTTATTTATTTACTCATCCATTCATTCATTCATTCATTCATTCATTTATCGGTCCATCCGTTTATTCACTTGTTTACAGCCAATGAGGGCTCTCTAAACAAAATGATTCTTTATG
>NW_024432386.1:0-4610 GCF_017639785.1 Mesocricetus auratus
TATTTATTTTTTAATTTTATTTTCCAGTTTAAATTTAGATAAGAATCAAGGTTGCTTCACAAGTCAGTTCCAGGTCCCTCTCCCATTCCCTCCCTTACTCCCGTGCCCTCCCCCCCCCGTTATCCCCTCATTTCTCCAGGAAGGGTGAGGCCCTCCATGGGGGTGTCCATAGTGTGTCATTTCATATAGGGAAGGGCCTAGACCCTTTCCCAAGAGTTCAGGGTGAGAGTGCACCTCACATTGTTCTATTGGAGTCCAAAGTCCGTGTGTATACTTGGGATGGGTACTGATCTGCTGCCCAAGGCTCAATAGATTCCCTAGGCCTCTTCACTGACACCCAGATTCAGGGGGTCTTGATCAGTCCCATGCTGGCTTCCCAGGCTAATGCCTGGGATTCAAGAGTTAACCTTTGTCTGGTCAGCTGTTTCTGGGGGTTAAACCAGCCCAGTCTTAATCCCTTTGATCATCAGTCCTCCCTCTCTATTACTGGCTTTCTTGAGTTCAGCTCAGTACTTAACCAAGGGAGTCTGCCTCTTCCTCGATCAGCCACTAAATAAAGTTTCTGTTTCCCAGACTCTCTGGCCATAGGATTGTAGGCTGGCACTCCCCAGATCTATGTCTAAAATCCATATATGAGAGAGTACATGCCATGTTTCTCTTTTTGTGACTGGGTTACCTCACTCAGGATGGTTTCTTCTAGTGTCATCCATTTACCTGCGAATCTCATGATTCCATTATTTTTTTCTGGTGAATAGTACTCCATTGTGTAGATGTACGACATTTTCTCTATCCACTCTTCGGGTGAGGGACATCTAGGTTGCTTCCACGTTCTGGCAATTACAAATAAAGCTGCTATGAACATAGTGGAACAGACATCTTTGTTGTATGAATGGGCATCTTTTGGATATATGCCTAAGAGTGGAGTTGCTGGGTCTTGTGGTAGGTTTATTCCCATTTTTCTGAGGAATCTCCATACTGCTTTCCAAAGTGGCTGAACCAGTTGGCACTCCCACCAGCAATGGAGGAGTGTCCCCCTTTCACCACATCCTCTCCAGCATAAATTGTCATTGGTGTTTTTGATTTTAGCCATTCTGACAGGGGTGAGATGGTATCTGAGAGTTCTTTTGATTTGCATTTCCCGGATGGCTAAGGATGTTGAGCACTTTCTCAAGTGCCTCTCAGCCATTTTAGACTCCTCTATTGAAAACTCTCTATTTAGTTCTGCAGCCCACTTTTTAATTGGGTCCTTTGGTGTTTTGGAGATTTGCTTCTTGGGTTCTCTGTAAATTTTGGAGATCAGTCCTCTGTCAGATGTGGGATTAGTGAATTTTTTTCCCATTCTGTGGGCTGCCTTTTTGCCTTGCTGACTGTGTCCTTTGCCTTACAGAAGCTTCTCAGTTTCAGTAGGTCCCATTTATTAATTGTTGATCTTACTGCCTGTGCTACTGGTGTTATGTTCAGGAAGCTGTCTCCTGTACCAATTCGTTCAAGGGTACCACCCACTTTCTCTTCTAAGAGGTTCAGTGTGGCTGGATTTATGTTGAGGTCTTTGATCCATTTGGACTTAAGTTTTGTGCATGGCGATAGACATGGATCGATCCGCATTCTTCTACATGCCAGTCTCCAATTATGCCAGCACCATTTGTTGAAGATGCTTTCTTTATTCCATTGTATATTTTTAGCTTCTTTGTCAAAGATCAGATGTTCGTACGTGTGTGGGTTAATACCCGGGTTTTCAATTCGATTCCATTGTTCTACCTGTCTATTTTTGTGCCAATACCAAGCTGTTTTCAGGACTATAGCTCTATAATAGAGCTTGAGGTCAGGGATGGTGATGCCTCCGGACGTTTCCTTGTTGAACAGGGTTGTTTTGGCTATCCTGGGTCTTTTGTTTTTCCAAAACAAAAGAGAGATGGCTCAGCCGTTAAAGGCTAGGCTCACAACCAAAAATATAAGAGGTTTATTTTTTTAATTGCTGTGAAGAAATATGATGGCCACGGCAATTTTTATATATGGAAAACATTTCATTGAGATGACTTACATTATCAGCAGTTTAGTTTATGTTTAGGCAAAGCACACCTTTGCCCTTTTGGGTGAGGAATTAAAAACTCAACAGACTTTCTGCTGGATGTTCTTGCTGGCTTTATTAAACTTATATATGCACTGTTTTGCAGAAGTAAATCTTTTACCCTATCAAAATACCTTGGTTAGTGTGGTCATTTTCCTGGGCTCATAGAGCCATTTTTCACATCAACTACCATGAATGTTGTTGGGATCCTGACACAACTATCAAGGATAGTCACCTTTCCATATTAAGTTCTTATTTCTTGCTCAAAAGTATCCTTATTTTTCCTTTTGTTTTGTATGAACTGGTGAGAATGGATCTTAGGAGGCCTAGACACAAACTTTATTACTAGCAATATTTCTATCCCTTCTTAATATGTAAACCGTAGATTGTCACAAGCATGCAAGACAACTGAAATCTTAAACCATAATAAAATTGAGATGATGAAATTTTAAAATATAAGTAGTTTAATATTCATTTTAAGAAAAAGAAAAGCTATTCACCGATGAGGAAAAATATTTCAAGGCATGTGTCTGTGGGTGGCTATATCTGTACAATAACAGAAATCGAGTTCCCTATCCCATTTCTGTCCTCAGACACTGTAGTAGATCTTTTTGGCAATTCTTTGGTATAAAGAAGCAGTGGGCTAAGAGGAACATTGAAAGAACTTGGACAACTTAGAAAGCCAAATGAATTTATCTATTTAAAAAAGTTTACCAAGCCATTCTTAAAGATCCCGACCCCTGAATATGGGTGTCAGTGAGGAGGCCTAAGCCACCTATAGGGCCTTGGGTAGTACATCAGTATTTATCCCTGGCATACAAATGGACTTTGCGTGCCCATCCTACAATTTGAGATTCTCTCTCAGCCTGGAGTCTTGGGGGAGGGTCTAGGCCCTGCCCTGGATGAAATGACAGACTATGGACACCCCCCATGGAGGGCCTCACTCTCCCTTGGATAAGGAGTGGGAACTGGAGGAGGGGAGAGGGGGGAGTTGGTGGGAGGGCATGGGAGGCTGGGAGGGAGAGGGAGCTGGGATTGACATGTGAAGCAACCTTGTTTCTCATTTAAATATAAAATTAAAAAAGACAAAAATAAAAGATCTGCCTTAATTAGTTTACTGGGCCTACTTGTCTCTCTCTTTATCAACCCACAGCTAAAAAGCTAACATTGGCCCTACATGCAAGAAACTCCTATGAACAAAGAACAAATGCTATCTTTACAGCAGACTCCAAGATCTAGGTATTGGATTTATATTTTGTAAATCTTTGGTCTCACTAAGAACCTTTCTCTTTGTTCATAGCAAACTGAAAGTTAGCTTAGAATCAATCATTAAGTATAAATGAAATGTGTCAGGAATTATTTCTTTCTGCTTATTTTGTTTAATTATTGCAACCTATTTTTATGATATGTGAACAGATCAGTGAGTAGATGGGTTCAAAATAGAAGCAGTTTTTGTTTGCCTTGTTTTGTCATGTTGTTTATATGCTTTGATGACAGGATAGAAGCACAGTGAAACACATGCCAGCCTGAATCATATTGCAGTTGAGGTTACTGAATAGTTTCTTTAAAATTTGATGTTGGAAAACAAATGCTTATAACGACTTTATTCCACTTTTAGTACTAAACTTCATTAAGTACAATACTGATAGGGAACCAATGTAGTCTCTTTGCTGCAGGTGAGCTTGGGTAAGTAGCTCAGCAATCTGGGACTCCACTTGACTTGGGCTATGTACATACCCATCTTCTGAAAGATGATGTAGCAATATTTTGGCAATCCAGGACGTCCATCTTCATAAAACTTTGTGTACACACCATCACCACTCTGAACAATGGAATACGATTCTTCTACCACTGACAATCATCTAGTTATATCTGAGTAGAGAGGGAAATCTAGACTGAATTTGTTGTGAGTACATTTACAATGAACCAAACCGTGGACTTTTAATAAGAATCTCATTGTGTGTCTGTGAATAGTTGGATGTGAACAATATTTAAAGTGAAGGTCTTGTCCACATTGAAAAGATAAAAAGCTTACATAAATTAAATCTATAAGCCAAAATAGAGACCCACTCAAGATACAGCCTTATGAAACATGCTCTTCCTTCTCTTAGGAACTGTCAATAATAATTTTTTACTTGAGTGTACTTACTCAGGTGACATTGTCATTTTGATAGTTCTCCAAGATAAAACCTAAACTGCTTTACTTTTGTATAAAGTTTCCTTGATTCTTATCACATCTGTGTGAGCCTTTTGCTCCTTGAATATGAAGCAGAACCTGGAAACAGCCACCTGAGAGGCCAACCACCAGCTACATATTTACCACTGTCAGGTGTGCTGAGGGGATTTGTGATGTGGGATAATGCTTGTTAAATAGAAAAATGATTGGTCAGTAGCCAGGCAGGATGTATAGGAGGGACTACCAGACTAGGAGAATTCTGGGAAGAGGGAACAGAGAGTGATTTGCCAGCCAGATGCATAGGAAGCAAGATAAGAATGCCTTACTGAGAGAAGCCACGTGGATAGACACAGATAAAAATTAAGA
>NW_024432387.1:0-4085 GCF_017639785.1 Mesocricetus auratus
ATGAGTTATGCCTTTTCTGGTAATATTCACATTGTTGTTATGTGATACCAAGTCTTTCGATGTAATCCTCGAGCTCATAATCTATGTAAATCATACTGGCCTCAAACTCACAAGTATCCAAGTAGCTTTGGCTTTAGGCCCTGTCCTAAAACTGCACATCACAATGCCAGCATTGGGGCATAGTTTTTCTTTTCTTTTCTTTTTTTTTTTTTTTTTGAGACAGTCTTACTAGGTAGACTAGACAGATGAGGGAACTCAATATATAGTCTAGTCTGGGTTAGAAGTCACAATTCCACCATCAAAGATATTGCAGTATATCTTAGAGACCTTGGGTAGGATGGGAGTGACACTACAGGCCTCAGAGATGTACATAGACATATCTCAAGTGGAAAACTGAACATGCAAGCCAGAGCAGGCATGAGGAGCACCTGGCCTACACACTGCTTCAGCACAGGATAACCCTGGGACATTGAAGGTTTACAACTTGACAAATGTCTGGCAGATGGTTGGATTTCTACCTAGTCTCCATACTCTGTGGTAGTCTTGGAGTTTGAGGAAAATCACCTTCTTTGAGATAAATTATGGCTTCCATCCTACTGCCTCAGCTTCCCACATCCTGGAATCACATCCATGAATTATTATCACTAGCTCCTTTTTTGTAAATGTTTTTGTAAATGTTAAAAAATCAAGAAATATTCTAAAATGGTCACAGGCATTTCCCAGAGGGGATTCTTGACCTTTGGATATGTAGGGACCAGTGTTTCTTTCTTTTTTTTATTATTATTATTTTTATTATGTATACAGCATTCAGCCTTGGATGCCAGGAGAGGGCACCAAATCTCATTACAGATGGCTGTGATCCACCATGTGGTTTCTGGGAATTGAACTCAGGACCTCTGGAAGTGCAGTCAGTGCTCTTAACCTCTGAGCCATCTCTCCAGCCCCATGGGACCAGTGTTTCTTGAGTGGCTACTTTATTCCCAGCCTGAGGCCCTGGGCCACATATCAGAGATTGAGAGTCTCCATGGTATGATGTCACTCAAGGGGGGTGGTTCCTAAAGAACAGAATTTACTGTAAGGTTGGGGAATCTGACTCAGAGCCTGCCACTATTTCTCTGATGATCCTACCACCCTTAGGGTCTTATATAGCTCCAACCACGTGCTTCCTTCTTAGGTGGTCTGGGTAAAACCTAGAGATGTCTGTTTTATGCATGGGATATGCCTGTCTCAAAGTAATCTCTCCCTTTATTTTCTAGCTCAAGGGCACAGGAAATGTTCGAGAACTTGGCCATTCACAGTGAATGTGCCCTCCCTCTCACATGCAGGCAAATTCCTTGTTGCAGGCCTAACCTCTGCTACTCTAAGCTCCTCTGGTAGCTGCAGAGATCACTGCATGGGGCTCTGCATCCCCCAGACCCTCCATAAATTCCCACAATATCCCCATCTATCAAAAGTTACAGTCTAAAATCCTACGCACATTTGTGGGGTCTCAGAATCTGAACATCTCTACTCTGACTCCTCTCATGTCCACACTGAATGCCCTGTTACCAAAGTAGCTATAGCTGGGTTGTGGTTGTGCCTTGACTTGACTCTGTCACTCTGGAGGCCAGACCAGCATTTCAGTAGGAAACTGCAGTCCCAACTGTGGATGGGTGCAGTGTCACAGGGCTACATATCCACTGGGTAGTCTCCAAATGTAATTGCTGGGAAACAAACTCAGATCCCTTGCAAGATCAGCAAGTGCTCTTCAGACCTAATATTTTGTTTGTTTTGTTTTGCTTTGCTTTGTTTTTGAGACAGGGTTTCTATGCAGCTCTAGGTGTCCTGATTCTCATTCTGTAGACCAAGATGTCTTCTAACTCCTAGAGATCCTTCTGCCTCAGCCTCCCACATGCTAAGTTTAGAGGTGTGCTTTTTGTATTTTTAGTTACATATTTGAATGTGTGTGTGTGTGTGTGTGTGTGTGTGTGTGTGTGTGTGTGTGTGTGTGTGTGTAGGGTAAGGAGTATGTGGGGTCAAGGATATCTTCAGGGAGTTGTTTCTTTCACCATAGGGGTCCTGAGGATTGCACTCATGTAAGACCTGTGGGTCTTGGAGATGGAGCCTAGATACTCATATATGCTAGACTATCACCAACCAATGCTCTATATCCCTAGCATGCATTTTTTAGTGTAATGGCATGGATGGAACTTGGACCCTCACCATGCCAAGTGACCACCCCAGCCTGACACTCTGGTTTATAACCTCTGACATGTTTACATGCTGCCTGATATTCTTAACACAGCCATGTCCTCAAGGTGAAAGTGCCCTCATGGAATACCTCACTGTCAGACATAGCCCAAGATGACTTGATGATCAGAATATTGGTGTTCCCACTATTGGTAGTAGGAGGATAACAGATCCCTGTCTTTGATTAAACCTATTTTCAAAAAGACATGGTAGCACACAACTGTCATCCAGGCACTAGGTGTTGGGGGATGTCCTGAAGTCTGTGAGGCCAGCCTGAGCAACACAAACTTGTGCTACTGCCTTATCAACCTGCAGCCACAGGCTATGCATGCAGACATCCCCAGTCAGTGCTTCGAAGAAAGCCACATGGCACAGCCATGTGAACTGAGGCTGCTACAATGTGGCAGCTGTGACTGAAGAGGCAGGGCAAGGCAGGCAGCAGCAGCTGCTGGTTTGCAATGATGAGCAGGGATGGGGTGCTCAGATGAACTGAGGTCTAAGAGGTGAAGGACCCAACAGCAGGCCAACCTGACTCAGCCTCGAGTAATGATTCAAGGAAGAAAGTGCCCTCAGTTCTGGTTCCAAAGCTGATGATGGCACCATGACCTGGGATGCTGGTTGCTGCTGGGTTCAGGAGCGGGGCCATGGTGGCATCCTGCTGAGTTCACAGGGTACAGCAGGGTATCTGAAGGGCAGGGAAGGACCAAAGGTGAACAGGAAACAAGTGCAGTGATGTTACAGTACTTCTGTGAAGATGAGCTGTGAAGTGAGGTTCAGACTAACAGGAGCAGCAGGCTTTGTCTGTAGAACTGGGTTACACAAAGCAGAGGGTTTCCAGAGCCAAGGGACCATTCAGGGTTTAAACATAAAGGAACCAGAGGGTCTGACAAGGAAGGGTTTTTTCTTCCCCAGGACAGTCTCCATCAGAGATTGAAGGGCTGGGCCTAGGATATGAGGGGAAATAGGGGTGATGGAGGGACTGTAGAGCAGAGGGAAAAGAATGTGACCATGAGTGAAGCAGAGACATCAAGGAGACATTGGTGAGGCTGTGCCATAATTGGGTCTTGCTGACCTATTGTATGCCAGGCCAGAGGGTTGTAGGAATGAATCTTTACTCTCTGCTGATTTGAAAAATAATAAGAGAAAGAAAGCAAGATGTCAGCAGTCAGTTATCCATGTTTTACTATGGAGAAACTGGCTGGATTTATGTCAGCTAGATGCAAGTTAGAGTAATCACAGAGGAAGCAAACTACTATGCAGCACACCTCTATGACCTCTACATTATCTTCTGCTTCCATCTTCCTGCACTGTTTGAGTTCCTGTCCTGAATTCCTGCAATGATGGACAAACAGTTATAATGATGCTATATATGGAAAACAATATATTTATTTACCAGAGAAAGAGAGAGAAAGTCGCACAGACCATGAGTTAGAAGCATGGCTGGCTTCCAGAAGAAAAAATGGGAGGTTCCTTTTCCTTTCACTTCCTTTTATATCTATCTGTGTCAGTTTACATGTCCCCGCACTCATGGGTGGATAGCTTTGTGGGGTTCACTCCTACAAACAGTGATATGGCCATGTAGGCCAAATAAACCCTTTCGTCCCTAGCTCACTTTGACTCATGGGGGTTAAAGCATAAAACAGAGATCAACTCCCCCATGTAGGAGTCTAAACAAGACAGTACGGTGTTTGGTTGCTTTGTTTTGTTTGATTGCTAGAAGGTGTGACTATTTGCACTTGAATGTAGGTGTTCTTGGAGGCCAGAGAGAGCATTATATCCCCCAGAACTGACATGGTTTTGAGACTTCGTGTCTCTGAAGAAGCAACAATCACTCAACCGCCAAACATGTCTCCTGT
>NW_024432388.1:0-1954 GCF_017639785.1 Mesocricetus auratus
AAAATTTTGATGTCATGGTGCAGTATAGTGATGTCAGAGTGTGTTATTGTGATGTCATAGTGCAGTATAGTGATGTCACAGTGTGTAATTGTGTTGTCATAGTGTACTTTAGTGATGTCACAAATGCATACTTGTAATGCAATTATGGACTATAGTGATATCACAGTGTATAATTGTGATGATATAGTGCACTATAGTGATGTCACGGTGTGTAATTGTGATGTCATACTGTATTAAATTGATGTCACAGTGTATAATTGTAATGTTATAGTGCACTAGAGTGATGATCCATTGTATAATTTTGCAGTTACGGTGCAGTATAATATTGTTACAGTGTATAATTGTGATGTCATAGTGCAGTATAGTGATGTCACAATATATAATTTTGTTGTCATAGTCCACTTTAGTGATGTCACAGTGCAGTATATTGATGTCACAATGTATAGTTGTTATGTCATAGTGTGTTATAGTGTATGATTTTGATGTCATACTGCAGTATAGTGATGTTACAGTGTATAATTGTGATGTCATAATTTAATATAGTGATGTCACCATGTATAATTGTGTTCATAGTGCACTACATTGATGTCACAGTGTGTAATTGTGATGTCACAGTGCACTATAATGATGTCACAGTGTATAATTGTGTTTCATAGTGCACTATACTTGTTTCATAGTGCAGAACAGTGATGTCACAATGTATATTTGTGAGGTCATAGTGCACTTTAGTGTTAATTGTGATGTCATAATGCAGTATAGTGATGTCACAGTGTATAATTGTGATGTCACAGTGCACTAAACTGGTGTCACAATGTATAATTTTGATGTCATAGTGCAATATAATGATGTCATGGTGCATAATTGTGATGTCACAGTTCACTGTAGTGACATCACAGTGTATAATTGTGTTTCATAGTGCCGAATAGTGTTATCACAATGTACAGTTGTGATGTCATAGTGCAGCCTAGTGTATAATTGTGATGTCGTATTGCAGTATTTAATGTCACATTGTGTTATTGTGATGTCACAGTAGATAATTGTGATGTCATATTGCAGCATAATGATGTCACAGTGTATAATTTTGATGTCACAGTGCTCTATAGTGATGTCATACTGTATAAATGTGATGTCACCGTGTGCTCTCCTGATGTCCCAAGAAATAATTGTGATGTCCCAGTGCAGTATAGTTTTGTCAGAGCATTTAATTGTGATGTCACAGGGCAGAATAGTGATGTCACAATGTATAATCGTGATGTCACATTGTACTTTGATGATGTCACAGTGTATATGTGTGATGTCATAGTGTAGTACTATGATTTCACAATGAATAATTGTTATGTCATTTTGCACTATAGTGATGTTAAAATGGATAATTGTGATGTCATAGTGCAGTATATTTATGTCACAGTGTATAATTGTTATCTCATTGTACAATATAGTGATATCAACTTGTATAATTTTGAAGTTATAGTGCAGTGTAATAATGTCACAGTGTATAATTGTGATGTCATAGTGCAGCATAGTGATGTCACAGTGTAAAATTGTGAAGTCACAGTGCACTCTACTGATGTCACAAGATATAATTGTGATGTCACAGTTCAGAATAGTGATGTCAGAATGTAAATTTGTGATGTTACAGTGCAGAATAATGATGTCACAATGTATAATTGTGATGTCTCAGTTGTCACTGTGTACTATGGTGACGTCACAGTGTATAAGCGTGATGTCATAGTGCAGTATAATTATTTCACTATGTATAATTGTGAAGTTACAGTGCAATGTAATGTTGTAACAGTGTATAATTGTGATGTCATAGTGCAGCATAGTGATGTCACAGTGTATAATTGTGATGTCATAGTGCAGTATTGTGATGTCTCAGATGTTGTGCTAGGACATGGATGGCCAACACTGGATTAACCTTGCCTAAAAGCTACGTCTGGAAGGAAGAGCAAGT
>NW_024432389.1:0-46188 GCF_017639785.1 Mesocricetus auratus
AGCTGTTTAAATAAAAGAACCACCATTGTTATCCTTAGGATGAAAGTTGGAAATTAGCATCCTGATATTCTATAAAAGCTATTACACAACATTCTGTGAATGTTCTGAAGAATCTTGTAGCAGAAAAATCTTTCTATATTCACCTGGCAATGGCACTATATCTGTAGAACCCTTTACATGGGAAATGGTCAAGCAAACTGAAGAGCCAATGTTATATCAAAGAGTGACCAATGGTAGGATTCTCATCCGTACAACTTATGTCCATCAATGAAAATATAGTTTTCTTCAGGCAATTGAGGCACACCTTTATTGATGCCCCTGACATAGGAGGCACAAGAAGTAAAAACTCTGTGAGTTCAAGGAAAGCCCTCTCAGAACATACCAGAGAACTCTTTGCGTAGCAAGGCAGACACACTTCTACATCTCCCTGAGTATCAAGCATATTATTTCCTGGAGAGTAGTTCTTATTAACTTGATCAGCAGAAAACCAAACGATTCTTTTCTTGATATTGGCTGGAAAACTTGTCCATATGAAGATCCCACAAAAGTCAGGGATGTAAGGTAGAAGATTTTCAGCTGACTCCAACTGCCAACTCCCATTCTTGCTCAGTGCTCGTATGGGACACAGTGCAGTAATGCTATAGCTTTCTTGCTAATATCTTTTTCTGGATGACCAACTCCCTCTATTTCTGCTGGGCCTGCAGATTTTTTCCAGTCTCTTCTGTTCCTTTTCATTAGATTATTGTGTTCTTAGGAAAGGTTTGATTTCAGGGATGAATACAAGCACACAGGGAGAATTCCATGAGCTTGATGGTATTCCAGTCTAACCAAAACAAAAAGTTTCTGGGAAGGAAGAGTGGCTGTTTCAGGGTAGAGACAGATCAATCTACTGGTCTCTTCAAGACTTGATTCACATGCAAGAGGTACTACACCCCTTCCAGAGATCTAATCTCCCCAAAGACAGAGAGAGAGAGAGAGAGAGAGAGAGAGAGAGAGAGAAACAGAGCAAAACAGAGAGACAGACAGACACTCAGAATGAATTTAAACACAAGACTTGGTGAGGAGAAAACATACTAGATGACCACAAATGTTTGGACTAAGCACAGCGGTTCTTTCAGAAGAATCCAATGATGCTGCTCTCCATTCATCAGGACTAAAATTGCATAGCAGAACATGTTTTGCTAGGCCAGATTGTATTAAACTTGGTGGAGAACTTTTTGCCTAGAAGTCTCTGATTTCCCCCAAAAAATCTTCTAGCATGTCACAAGCCAAATTCACATGCATGGACATCCAATCTTCACCATGTTGTAAGGGCTGTGACAGGATAACTTACCAGGGAAACACACAGAATGTACTTCTGCAAAAATCCCACTGAGGTTTCTTTCAGTGTGAAGCAAGAGTTTATCATGGTGATGCGACCACATTGGGTTGCAGAGAATAGGAGGAAGAAAAGCCAAATGCCATCAAACACAGAGACCGATAATTTATAGTAGGCTTTCCTCCTTGCAAGCTGCTTCTCATGACCCCACTGGGATCTCACATGAACCATTAAGAGAAAAAGAACCACAAGACATGGAACTCCTTCCCTGCTGTCAGTACATAACACTCCTCCCATCAAAATGACATGTAAGTGTGTGATGTGCCATTGACCGATTTCCTGCTTGAGCTAGAGTTTCAAGGAGAGCATCAAGGTCTGTTTGCCAATTGTTTCTTACAAGAGACTCATTTCCAAGAAATACTTATGCATGGACATAGGAATGAACAGCTGGATATCATGAGAGTGAAGAGGAAAAAATGTGAGTGGGAGGGCTAGTAAAGAGATATGTGAAAGAACATTTGGGTTTGATGGTGCAAAGTTTAATGTTACATGAGGGAATGGTGCTTGACTTAAACCTGATCCAACTGCTTTGCCCAACCTGTTGATTCTGGGTCTGGAGGTCTCAAATGACTTTTTATTCTTCGTGGCAGTTCCCTTAATGTTCTCTCAAGCAGTGCTGCAGCAGGTGTCTGGTAGAAACAATTTATCAGTACATTCTGACATCTGCTGTGGTAAAATTGCAACATAAACCACTGCTCTCACTTCCTAGACATGCACAGACATGCTCTACCTCAGAGGCAAGTTGCTTATGTGCAGGCTACTACCAATCTGGCAAGTCTGAATCCTCCTCCCAAAACTGCTTAGATTGAGCACTAAGAGATGTTCCTAACCATGCCACACACCATTGCCTCCATTCCGTGAGGGATCAGGCTATACTGCACATGGGCCTGGCTTTTTTCCTTATCTTTTAATATCTACTATAATTTGTATGGAGAAGTACAGTGAGCTAGCAAAATTTCTTCAATTGTCTAGACATATTAATTTGGATAAATAGCAGCAGTGTAGAAAAGTTTGAGCTCATATCATATATGCATGGCATGGATTAGACAACAGAGGGATGTGAGCTACCTGGAAAACAGAATTTTGAGCCTCTAGGGGAGCCTAGACATGACTATAGTTTGGAAACTTATTATTGCTACAGGACACAAACCAGTCTGAGTTCAACTCTTCAATTGCTAAATCCTCTTAGAACCCAAAGGTGCTGAATGTTTTGCTTTGTGTTCCAGGAGAGATTCCTGAATAGAGAAACCCAATTTCTGCTGAGGTGTGAGGAAAGCTAGTTAGCAGGGTGGACATGTTTTTTCCACATGACATCCAGTAGCCCCTTCCCTGAAATTCCATTGTGTCCTAGAGACCATGGAATCTAGTGATGTCACCTGGTCACCTGTGTTGTAGCAACACCAACTGCTTTTGGAGAGTCAGTCCTTCAGCACCCTTAAGGTTCAAAGATGAACATGTTGGCAAGATTGGGTGATCTGCTTAGCAAAGACTATGGAGAGGGAAGAGAGACCAGAAGTAGGATGAGCTTCAGCTTCAGTTTAAACTCTCAAAGAAGAAAAGGTTCAAAAAGAAGAACAGCAATTCCTGGGCAGAAGATAGGGAACTCCTAAGAGAAGGTTGTTTTTAGCTTGGAATTCAGGTAATGGAGTACAAGAACTGGTGTTTCTGGGAAGTATTTTGGCATAACTGCTTGACAGGGCTTCTGGAAATCAAGGATTCCAGGGTGGTAATTTGTCTCTTCCAGAAGCTAGGAAGTGCCAAGGCAAAAGCTGTTCTACTGGGAGGTCTTGGTTTAACATCTTACAGTACAGTGATGGTTGATGGAGGACCAGCAACATAATGAGGAACAAGTAGTGTGCCCAGCTACAGGCAGGTCATGACTGTACTGGCACACCAGTGGATAACTTTAAGTAATATGCTCCTTCTCAGTGTGGACTGATTTGTTCTTTGACTTTGTGCATCTATTGATCCTGTTCTGCACCTGTAATGCATCCCCACCCACATATAGCCATGTGCTTGGAGAGACATTTCAGGATGTTTAGGGTTATCAAAAATGGATTTCCCATTCAACTTCTATGAATTTGTAGGGTTTCTTTAATTTGTGTTGTTGTTGAATTCTAATATTAAACCATGGTGGTCTGATAAGGTGCATGGAGTTATTCCAATTTTCGTACCTGTTGAGATTTGATATGTTTCCAAATATGTGGTCAAGACTTGTGAAGGTTCCATCTGGCAATGTAAAGAATGTATATTCTTTTTTATTTCGGTGGAATGTTCTATAGATTTCTGTTAATTCCAATTGTGTCACAACTTCTATTTGTCCCTTTGCTTCTTTGTCAAATTTCTGTCTTGTAATCCTGTCTAGAGTTGAGAGGGTGGTGTTGAAGTTTCCAAATATAAGTGTGTGGGGATTTATATGTGATTTGAGTTTTAATAATGTTTCTTTTATGAACATGGGTGCCTTTGTATTTGGGGCATAGTTGTTCAAAATTGAAATTTAATCTTGGTGTATTTCTCCTGTGATGAATATGAAGTGCCCTCCTTCATCTATTTTGATTTACTTTATTTTGAAATCTAATTTGTTAGATGTTACAACTGCTACCCCCGGTTGTTACTTGGGTCCATTTGATTGGAAAATCTTTTCCTAATCCTTAACTCTGAGGTTATGTCTGTCTTTGATGCAGAGGTGTGTTTATGGAAGCAGCAGAAGAATGGGCTCTGTCTTCAAATACATTCTTTTAGCCTGTGTCTCTTTAGAGGCAAGTTAAGACTATTAATATTGAGGGATATTAATGACAATTGGTTGCTCATTCTTGTTTGTTTAGAAATAGTGATTGGTGGTGATGGTTCTGGCTGTTAGTAGAGTGAGATTCTCTAATGTCTATGTTTTTCTGGTTGTAGTTAATTCCCTTGGGTTATTGTTCTCCTTCCAAAACTTTCTGTAGGGCTGGGTTAGTGGATACGTATTGTTTAAATATGGTTTGACATGGAATATCTTGTTTTCTCCATCTATAGTAATTGAAAACTTTCCTGGGTATAGCTTTCTGGCCTGGCCTCCATTGTTTCCTAGTGTTGATAGAATTCTATCGAGGACCTTCTAGCTTTCAGAGATTCCATGGAGAAGTGATGTGTGATACTGATAGGTTTGCCTTTGCATGTTACTTGGCCTTTTTCCTTTGATGCTCTTATTATTCTTTATTCTGTATGTACAGGGTTTTTTCTATTATGTTGTGACCGAATTTCCTTTTGTAGTCCACACTATTTGGTGTTCTGTAGTGTTCTTGTACATTCATTGGCACGTCTTTCTTTAAGTTGGGAAAGTTTTCTACTAGGATTTTGGTGAATATGATTTCTGACCCTTTGAGGTGCATTTTTTCAACTTCTATACCTATTCTTCTTAGGTTTGGTCTTTTCACAGTGTCCCATATTTCCTGGATATTTTGTCTTAGGAATTGTTGGACTTCAGATTTTCGTTGGTCCATGAATCTATTTCCACTAGTGTATCTTCAACACCTGAGATTCTGTGTTCCATCTCTTGTATTCTGATGGTTATGCTTGTATCTGTAGTACGTGACAATTTGCCCCAACACCCTACATCCCCAACTCCATTACCTGGGCATTTTCTGTGCCTAGAGAAGACGTGCCCCTTCTGGAAGGACTACCTTGAGTGTCCCCACACCTCAGTTTTCAGTGTCTTCCAGGCCTTTAGGTACTTAAGTTGGTTGGGGGCCCTGCTCTGAATCCCAACTCCTTTATCCCTGGCTCCATCTCCCTGGGTGTTTTCTACACCTAGATAAGACCTATGCCTCCCGGTATGATCACCCTGAGTCTGCCCACAGCTGTGTCTTCCAGTACTTTGCCAGTGCTTAAGGTGAGTGGGGGCCCTGCTATGAGCACCAACTCCCTACCTCCCGAGCTCCTACTCCCTGGGTGTTTTCTGCACCTATAGATGACCTTTCCACCCGTGGAAGGACCTACTTGAGTCTGCCCACACCTTAGTCTTCAGTGTCTTTTGGTACTTTCCTGGTGCATAAGTTGACTGGAAGCCCTGCTCTGAGCCCTAACTTCTTACATCCCTGAACCCTATACCAGGGCATTTGCTGTGCCTAGAGAAGACCTATGCTTAATGGAAGGATCACCATGAGTTTGCCCACACCTGTGACTTCTGGTCCTTTTCTGGTGCTTAAGGTGAGTGGGAACCATGTTCTGATCCCCAACTCCCTAAATCCTTGGCTCCATCTCCCTGGGTGTTTTCTGTGCATAGAGAAGTCCAGCAACTCTTGGAAGAATCATCCTGAATCTGGCCATACATTTGTCTTCTGGTCCTTTCCCAGTGATTAAGGTGAGTGGGGACCCTGCTCTGAGCCCCAAATCCCTACATCCCCAGCTCTATCTCCTTGGGCATTTTCTGTGCCTAGAGAAGACAAAGGCCTCCAGGAAGGATCACCCTTTGTCTGCCCACACCTGTGTCTTCCAATCCTTTCCTGTTGCTTAAGGTAAGTGTGGGCACTGCGTTGAGCAGCAACTCCCTACATCCCTGGCTCTGCCTCACTGGGTGTTTTCTCTGCCTAGAGAAGACCTACACCTCCCAGAAGGAGCACCAGGAGTCTGTACATGGCTGTGTCTTCTGGTGCTTTCCTGGTGCTTAAGGTGAGTGGAGGTCCTGCTCAGAGCCCAAACTTCCAACATCCCCATCTCCCTCTCTCTGAGCATTTTCTGCACCTAAAGAAGACCTGCCCCTCTCAGAAAGACGATCCTCAATCTGCCCATACCTCAGTCTTCAGTGTCTTCCTGTCCTTTCCTGGTGCTTCAGGTGAGTGGGGGCCCTGCTCTGAGCCTCATCTCCATACATCTCTGCCTCAGTCTCCCTGGGCATTTGCTGCACCTAGAGAAAATCCATGCCTCCTCGAAACTCACCCTGAGTCTGCCCCCACCTGTGTCTTCCAGTCTTTTCCTGCTACTTAATGTGAGTGGGGGCCCTGCTCTGAGCCTCAAGTCTCTACATCCCTGACTATGTCTCCATGGAAAATTGCTGCACCTAGAGAAGACCTATGCCCCCTAGAAGGACCACCCTGTGTCTTCCCACATTGTGTCTTCCCACACTGTGTCTTCCGGTCCTTTCTTGGTGCTTAATGTGAGTGGGGGTCCTGCTCTGAGACACAACTACCTACATCCCCTGTCTCTGTATACCTGTGCATGTTCTGTGCCTAGAGGTGACCTGGCACTCCTGGTAAAATCACCGTGAGTCTGCAGACACCTCAGTCTTCATTGTGTTCTCATCCTTTTCTGTTGCTTATGTCCTCTCTGATATCTGTCTTGTTCTTGAGAGGGTTCCAGACTCACCTTTCACCACTGAAGTATTTTACATACTTGAACACACTGGAAATGATCCTTATACCCAAACCCACCAGGTGTGGAAGAGACCCCATGAGCACCCACTGAAAGAAAGGATGGGAAAAAGGCAATAGGAAAACACAGCCAACAACAATGGAGCCAGTATACCACCAGCATTTAGTACACCAGCAAGATCTGAACATATCAACACAAATTAAACAGAAAAGAATGACCTTCAAAACAACCTCCTGAAATTGATAGATGCCCTCAAAGAGGATATGAGAAATTCACTAAAAGAAATGGAAGAAAACACAGACCAAAAATTGCAAGAAATCAAGGAATCCTTTAATGAAAGCAATGAAAGCAAAGAAAAAATTCAAACAGATGAAGGAAACAATTCAAACAGTTTAAGATCTGAAAACTGAAATGGAGACAATAAGAAAAACACAAACAGGGGTAATGCTGGAATTCGAAAGGCTGAATAAACAATGAGGAACTACAGATGCAAGCATAACTAACAGAATATAAGAGATGGAAGACAGAATCTCATGCACTGAAGATAAACTAGAGGAAATAGATTCATGGACAAATGAAAGTCTTAAATCCAACAAAGGCTTAACACAAAATATCCAGGAAATATGGGACTCCCTGAAAAGACCAAATCTAAGAATAATAGGTATAGAAGCAATCAAAGAATCCCAGCTCAATGGTGCAGAAAACATATTCAAAAAATCATAGAAGAAAATTTTCCCAACCGGTAGAAGGTCAGACATTGTTAAGAAACAATGTCTGACATGTGTTTCATCCATGAACTCAATGATCAGTCTTCCTAAATAGAGACAATAACAAAAGAAACCAAAAGGAGAAACAAAGGAAGAAAAGAGAAGGAAGAAGAGAAATAAGAAATGATGAGAATAAAACTACACTGAATATAATAAATTTGAAAATGAGTAGAGAGAATATTAGAAGATGAATGTGAATGACTGGAAGGGTGGAGATGGCAGGGAGGTAGGAAAGAAGACGCAAATAAGTACAAAAGCATGAGGGAAACATAAATACAAAGGTAATATTTAATTAGGAAATGATACAAATACCACACATATAAATATGTATACAGAATAAAAGTTCCTTCATAAACATATATATATATATATATATATATATATATGATATATTTACAAGCTACAAGAGTTCCCTGGTAGAGTTCTTTGGGTCATTTATATAAACTATCATATCATCTGCAAATAGTGAAAGTTTGACCTCTTCCTTTCCAAATTGTATTCCCTTGATCTCCTTTTGTTTTCTTATTGCTATTGATTGAACTTCAAGTACAATTTTGTAAAGGAATGGAGAGAGTGGACAGCCTTCCCTTGGACCTGATATTAGAGGAACTGCGGTCAGTTTTTTCTACATTTAGTTTAATGTTGGCTGTTGGTTCGCTGTATTATGTTTAGGTATGTTCCTGTTTTCCAGATCTCTCCAAGGCCTTCAGCATGAAGGGATGTTGCATTTTGTCAAAGACTTTTTCAGCATCCAGTGAGATGATCACGTGATTTGTGTTTCTCAGCATGTTTATATTGTGGATTACATTGATGGGTTTTCGTATGTTGAACCAACCCTGCATGCCTGGGAAGAAGCATACTAGATCATGGTGGATGAGTTTTCTGATGTGATCTTGGATCTGATTTGCCAGCATTTTATAGAGTATTTTTGCATCAATGTTCATGAGGTATATTGGCCTGAAGTTCACTTTCTTAGTTTTGTCTGTGTATGGCTTTGGTAGCCAGAGGCTATGTGAAACCTCATAGATAGAGAACTACCAAATAGAGTGGACCACAAAAAGAATCCCTCGCCACATAATAATCAAGACCCCAAACATACAGAATAAAGAAAGAATATTAAGAGCAGCTAAGGAAAAAGGTCAAGTAACATATAAAGGCAGACCTATCAGAATTACACCTGATTTCTCCATGGAAACGCTGAAAGCCAGAAGGTCCTGGATAGATATTCTACCTACACTAAGAGACCATGGATGCCAGCCCAGACTACTATACCCGGCAAAGCTCTCAATCACTATAGACGGAGAAAACAAGATATTCCATGACAAAACTAGATTCAAGCAATATGTGTCCACTAACCCAGCCCTACAGAAAATTTTGGAAGGAAAACTCCAACCCAAGGAAGCTAACTACAACCAGAAAAACATAAGCATTAGAGAATCCCTCTCTACCAACAGCCAAAAGAACAAAGGGGTGAAACTCCACACATAATTCCACCAACAACAACCATCGCAAATCGAAGAAGGATGAGCAATCATTGGTCATTAATATCCCTCAATATTAATGGCCTTAACTCACCCATAAAAAGACACAGACTAGCAGAATGGATTCGAAGACAGAACCCTTCTTTCTGCTGCATACAAGAAACACACCTCACCCTCAAAGACAGACATTACCTGAGAATTAAAGGTTGGGAAAAAATTTTCAATCGAATGGACCCAAGAAACAAGCAGGGGTAGCAATCCTAATATCTAACAAACTAGACTTTAAAATAAAATCAATCAAAAGAGATGAAGGAGGTCATTACATACTCATCACAGGTGAAACCCACCAAGATGAAGTGTCTATCCTGAACATCTATGCCCCACATACAAAGGCATCCACATTCGTTAAAGAAACATTATTAGAACTTAAATCTCATCTAAAGCCCCACACAGTTATAGTGGGAGATTTCAACACACCACTCTCACCACTAGACAGGAATACCAAACAGAAACTCAACAAAGAAGCAAAGGGTCTAATAGAAGTAATGACCCAACTGGGATTAACAGATATCTATAGAACATTTCATCCACATAAAAAAGAATATACCTTCTTCTCACCACCACATGGAACCTTCTCAAAAATCGACCACATACTTGGCAACATATCAAACCTCAGCAGCTACAAAAAAATTGGAATAACTCCATGCATCTTATCAGACCACCATGCTTTAAAATTAGAATTCAACAACAACACAAATTGCAGAAAACCTACAAACTCATGGAAATTGAATAATGCTCAACTGCACCATCCCTGGGTCAAAGAAGAAATAAAAAAGAAATTAAAGACTTCCTCGAATTCAATGAGAATGAAGACACAACATACCCAAACCTATGGGACACTTTGAAAGCAGTGCTACGGGGGAAGTTCATAGCGCTAAATGCTCACATGAAGAAACAGGAGAACAGTTATACCAGAGAATTAACATCACAGCTGAAAGCTCTAGAACACAAAGAAGCACACTCCCCCAGGAGGAGTAGACGCCAGGAAATAATCAAATTGAGGGCTGAAATCAATAAAGTAGAAACCAGGAAAACAATACAAAGAATCAACGCAACGAAGAGTTGGTTCTTTGAGAAAATCAACAAGATAGACAAACCTTTGTCCAAACTTACCAAACAGCAGAGAGTGAACATGCAAATTAACAAAATCAGAAATGAAAAGGGGGACATAACAACAGACTCTGAGGAAATCCAGAGAATCATTAGGTCATACTTTGAAAACCTGTACTCCACAAAATTCGAAAATTTAAAGGAAATGGATGACTTACTGGACAGCTATCAATTGCCAAAACTAAATCAAGAACAGATAAGCAATTTAAATAGACCTATAACCCCTATGGAAATAGAAGCTGTCATCAAAAGTCTACCAACCAAAAAAAGCCCAGGTCCAGATGGACTCAGTGCAGAATTCTACCAGAAATTCAAAGAACAGCTTATACCAATTCTTCCCAAAGTGTTCCACACAATAGAAGCAGAAGGGTCTTTGCCAAACTCTTTCTATGAGGCTTCAATAACCTTGATCCCCAAGCCACACAAAGACACAACTAAGAAAGAGAACTTCAGACCAATATCCCTCATGAACATTGATGCAAAAATACTCAATAAAATACTGGCAAATCGGATCCAAGAACACATCAAAACAATCATTCACCACGATCAAGTAGGTTTCATCCCAGGAATGCAGGGATGGTTCAACATACGAAAATGCCATCAACGTAATCCACCATATAAACAAGCTGAAAAACAAAAATCACATGATCATCTCACTAGATGCTGAAAAAGCCTTTGACAAAATCCAACACCCCTTCATGATAAAGTTCTTGGAGAGATCTGGGATAACAGGGACATACTTAAACATAATAAAAGCTATATACAGTAAACCAACAGCCAACATCAAACTAAATGGACAGAAACTCAACGCAATTCCTCTAAAATCAGGAACAAAACAAGGCTGTCCACTCTCTCCATACCTTATCAACATGGTACTTGAAGTTCTAGCTATTGCCATACGACAACAAAGGGGGATCAAGGGGATACAAATTGGGAAGGAAGAGGTCAAACTTTCACTGTTTGCAGTCGATATGATAGTTTACATCAATGACACAAAGAACTCTACCAGGGAACTCTTACAGCTGATTAACACCTTCAGCAAAGTGGCAGGCTACAAGATCAACTCAAGAAAACCAGTAGCCCTACTATATACAGATGATAAAAGGGCTGAAAGAGAAATCAGAGAAGCATCACCCTTTACAATTGCCACAAACAACATAAAATACCTTGGGGTAACGCTAACCAAACAAGTGAAAGACCTGTATCGTAAGAACTTTGAATCTTTAAAGAAAGAAATTAAAGAGGCCCTCAGAAAATGGAAAGATCTCCCATGCTCTTGGATAGGTAGGATCAATGTAGTAAAAATGGCAATCCTGCCAAAAACAATCTACAGATTCAATGCAATCCCCATTAAAATCCCAGCACAGTTCTTCACAGACCTTGAAAGAACAATAATCAATTTTGTATGGAAAAACAAAAGACCCAGGATAGCCAAAACAACCTTGTTCAACAAGGCAACGTCCGGAGGCATCACCATCCCTGACCTCAAGCTCTATTATAGAGCTATAGTCCTGAAAACAGCTTGGTATTGGCACAAAAATAGACAGGTAGACCAATGGAATCGAATTGAAAATCCGGGTATTAACCCACACACGTACGAACATCTGATCTTTGACAAAGAAGCTAAAAATATACAATGGAATAAAGAAAGCATCTTCAACAAATGGTGCTGGCATAATTGGAGACTGGCATGTAGAAGAATGCGGATCGATCCATGTTTATCGCCATGCACAAAACTTAAGTCCAAATGGATCAAAGACCTCAACATAAATCCAGCCACACTGAACCTCTTAGAAGAGAAAGTGGGTGGTACCCTTGAACGAATTGGTACAGGAGACAGCTTCCTGAACATAACACCAGTAGCACAGACAGTGAGATCAACAATTAATAAATGGGACCTACTGAAACTGAGAAGCTTCTGTAAGGCAAAGGACACAGTCAGCAAGACAAAAAGGCAGCCCACAGAATGGGAAAAAATATTCACTAATCCCACATCTGACAGAGGGTTGATCTCCAAAATTTACAAAGAACTCAAGAAGCAAGTCTCCAAAACAGCAAAGGACCCAATTAAGAAGTGGGCTGCAGAACTAAATAGAGAGATTTCAATAGAGGAGTCTAAAATGGCTGAGAGTCACTTGAGAAAGTGCTCAACATCCTTAGCCATCCGGGAAATGCAAATCAAAGCAACTCTGAGATACCATCTCACTCCTGTCAGAATGGCTAAAATCAAAAACACCAATGACAATTTATGCTGGAGAGGATGTGGTGAAAGGGGGACAATCCTCCATTGCTGGTGGTAGTGCCAACTGGTTCAGCCACTTTGGAAAGCAGTATGGAGATTGCTCAGAAAAATGGGAATAAACCTACCACAAGACCCAGCAACTCCACTCTTAGGCATATATCCAAAAGATGCCCATTCATATAACAAAGATGTCTGTTCCACTATGTTCATAGCAGCTTTATTTGTAATAGCCAGAACTTGGAAGCAACCTAGATGTCCCTCACCCGAAGAGTGGATAGAGAAAATGTGGTACATCTACACAATGGAGTACTATTCAGCAGAAAAAAATAATGGAATCATGAGATCCGCAGGTAAATGGATGACACTAGAAGAAACCATCCTGAGTGAGGTAACCCAGTCACAAAAAGAGAAACATGGCATGTACTCTCTCATATATGGATTTTAGACATAGATCTGTGGAGTGCCAGCCTACAATCCTATGGCCAGAGAGCCTGGGAAACAGAAACTTCATTTAGTGGCTGGTTAAGTAGTGAGCTGAACTCAAGAAAGCCAGTATCAGAGAGGGAGGATTGATGATCAAAGGGATTAAGACTGGGCTGGTTTAACCCCCAGAAACAGCTGACCAGACAAAGGTTAACTCTTGAATCCCAGGCATCAGCCTGGGAATCCAGCATGGGACTGATCAAGACCCCCTGAATCTGGGTGTCAGTGAGGAGGCCTAGGTAATCTATTGAGCCTTGGACAGCAGATCAGTACCCATCCCAAGTATACACACGGACTCTGGACTCCCATAGAACAATGTGAGGTGCACTCTCACCCTGAACTCTTGGGGAAGGGTCTAGGCCCTGCCCTATATGAAATGACAGACTATGGACACCCCCATGGAGGGCCTCACCCTGGGGGAATGAGGGGATAACGGGGGGGGGGGGATGGGAGGAGGGCATGGGAGGAGGGGAGGGAAAGGGAGAGGGACCTCGAACTGACTTGTGAAGCAACCCTGGAACTCACTGTGTAGACCAGGCTGGCCTCGAACTCACAGTGATCTGTTTGCCTTTGCTTCCTGAGTGCTGGGAATAAAGGCATGTGCCACCAACGCCCGGCTGGAGTACAGGTTTTCAACTGTGAACTGATGATTCTCTGGATTTCCTCACTGTCTGTTGTTTGTCCCCCTTTTTATTTCTGATTTTGTTAATTTGCATGTTCACATTATACCATTTGGTGAGTTTTGATAAAGGTTTGTCTATCTTGTTGATTTTCTGCAAGAACCAACTCTTTGTTACATTGATTATTTGTATTGTCTTCCTAGTTTCTGTTTTATTGTTTTCAGCCCTCAATTTCATTAGTTCCTGGAATCTACTCCTCCTGGGTGAATTTGCTTCCTTGTGTTCTAGAGCTTTCAGCTGTGCTCTTAGTTCTCTATGGTAACTATCCTCTAGTTTCTTCATATGGGCACTTAGTGCTCTGAAATTTCCTATTAGCACTGCTTTCAAAGTGTCCCATAAGTTTGGGCATGTTGTGTCTTGATTCTCATTGAATTCTAGGAAGTCTTTAATTTCCTTTTTTTATTTCTTCTTTGATCCATGCTTGGTGCAACAGCGCATTATTCAATTGCGATGGTTTTGTAGGGTTCCTGCTGTTTGTGTTGTTGTTGAACTCTAACTTTAAAGCATGGTGGTCTGATAAGATACATGGAGTTATAACTACTTTTTTGTACCTGTTGAGCTTTGCTATGTTACCAAATATGTGGTCAATTTTTGAGAAGGTTCTATGTGGCACTGAGAAGAAGTTATATTCTTTTGTGTTTGCATGGAATGTTCTATAGATGTCTGTCAAACCCAATTCGGTCATAATCCTATTAGTTCCTTTGTTTCATTGTTAAGTTTCTGTCTTGTAGTACTTTCTAATGTTGACAGTGGGGTGTTGAAGTCTCCCACTATTAGTGTGTGAGGTTTTATGTGTGGTTTGAAATTTAGTAATGTTTCTTTTACGAATGTGGATGCCTTTGTATTTGGGGCATAGATGTTCAAATTCGAGACTTCATCTTGGTTGATTTTTCCTGTGATGAATATGAAATGACCTCCTTCATCTCTTTTGATTGATTTCAGTTTAAAGTCTAACAAATGTTAGGTATTAGGATTGCCAACCCTGCTTGTTTCTTGGGGCCATCTGATTGAAAAATCTTTTTCCAACCCTTAACTCTGAGGTAATGTCTGTCTTTGAGGCTGAGGTGTGTTTCTTGTATGGAGCAGAAGGACGGCTTCTGTCTTTGAGTCCATTCTGTCAGCCAGTGCCATTTTATGGGCAAATTAAGACCATTACTATTGAGGGATATTAATGACATTTGATCGCTGGTTCTTGTTTGTTTTGGAAGTGTTGTTCTTGGTGGAATTGTATATGGATTTCCACCTGCTTTCTCTTTTGGGAATTGTTAAAATGGATTATCTATTTCCTAAGTTTTTCTGGTTGTAGTTAATGTATTTGTACTGGAGTTTTCCTTCCAGAAATTTCTGTAGGGTAGGGTTAGTGGATAAGTATTGTTTAAATCTGGCTTTTTCATGGAATATCTTGTTTTCTCCATCTATAGTGATTGAACGGTTTGCTGGGTATAGTAGTCTGGGCTGGCATCCATGGTCTCTTACTGTTGATAGAATATCTATCCAGGACATTCTGGCTTTCAGAGTTTCCATGGAGAAGTCAGGTTTGCCTTTATATGTTATTTGACTTTTTTCCTTAGCTGCTCTAAGTATTCTTTCTTTATTTGTATGCTTGGGGTCTTGATTATTATGTGGCAAGGGGACTTTTTTGTGATCCACTCTATTTGGTGTTCTGTAAGTGTCTTGTACCTTCAATGGCATGTCTTTGTTTAGGTTGGGAAAGTTTTATTCTATGATTTTGTTGAGTATGTTTTCTGTCCCTTTGAGTTGAGTTTTTCCCCTCTTTCCCCTCCTATTATTCTTAGGTTTGGTCTTTGCACGGTGTCCAATATTTCCTGGATGCTTTGTGCTAGCGATTTGCTAGACTTCAGATTTTCTTAGAATCTTCTCATAGCATACCTGAAATGAATCAGGAAAAGTGTTCAAGGAAGATTAACTGAAGTGTTGGGGCAAGGGCACAAAGGAAATTTTGTGGAGACATCCCCAGAACTGTGAGTATGGATGGAATAAAAAGCAAGAAAGAAGATAGACGTTACAGAGGGTCCTGCCTGTTTCTGCCTAAAGAAATTCTTTGCCTGAGATTCGCAGGCAAATGGATGACACTAGAAGAAACCCTTCTGAGTGAGGTAACCCAGTCACAAAAAGAGAAACATGGCATGTACTCTCTCATATATGGATTTTAGACATAGATCTGGGAAGGGCCAGCCTACAATCCCATGGCCACAGAGTCTGGGAAACAGAAACTTTGTTTAGTGGAGCATCGAAGAAGAGGCAGACTCCCTTGGTTAAGTACTGAGCTGAACTCAAGAAAGCCAGTGACAGAGAGGGAGGACTGGTGACCAAAGGGATTAAGACTGGGCTGGTTTAACCCCCAGAAACAGGTGACCTGACAAAGGTTAACTCTTGAATCCCAGGCATCAGCCTGGGAATCCATCATGGGACTGATCAAGACCCTCTGAATGTGAGGAGGCCTAGGTAATCTATTGAGCCTCGGGCAGCAGATCAGTACCCATCCCGAGTATACACACGGACTTTGGACTCCCATAGAACAAAGTGAGGTGCACTCTCACCCTGAACTCTTGGGGAAGGGTCTAGGCCCTGCCCTATATGAAATGACAGACTATGGACACCCCCATGGAGGGCCTCACCCTCCATGGAGGAATGAGGGGATAATGGGGGGGTTGGGGGAAGGGCACGGGTGGAGGGGAGGGAAAGGGAAAGAGACCTGGAACTGACTTGTGAAGCAACCTCGTTTCTTATCTAAATTTAAACTGGAAAATAAAATAAAAAAAGAAATTCTTCTATCCTGACTTCCATATTGTGAACACTGAGACCCCTGATTGAAGAAAAGTACCTCTTCCTGGATCATGCTTAAGGAAAGAATACTTATTTTTCCAGAGGCAGAGTTTTTCTTTGTAACAGCTCTGGCTGTGCTAGAACTACTTCTGTATATCCTGCTGCTTTTTGAGTTAAAGAGTTCTGACTGCCTCTGACTCCAAAGTTCTGGGATTAAAGGCGTGAACGACCACAGTAGGATGGGAGAAAGTCTTCTAACATCATGAGAAGAGTAAATAACAGATATTAGGATTTCAGAACATTCCCTTATTCATGGAAAACTTACTCAGATAAGCAATATGCACTTGTGGTTGTTTTCATTGGCTCCCAACTAGACAACACTTGAAATTAACTAAAGTCATTAAATGGAGGTCACACCTGTGCCAAATATTTTGCATAAGCTGGAGTAGGCAGATCCACTTGAAGCAGTTACACACCTTTAATTCTGATCTGAGGCTAGGAGACACACCCTAAAGTGGGACACACCTTATGCTGGATGCATATAAATGGACATGGAAGAAGGCAGCTGTTGCCACTCTGCCTGCTTGCACAAACCTTGTAGCAAGTGCAGCCTTCACTGCCATTACAGAATACTTCTTTGAATACCAGCATATAATAAAGACCAGCTGACAAGTCCAACCTACTGAACTGAGTAAGTACTGGATACTTGGACTTTCCGGACACAACAAGCCAGTATGGGATGAGCAGGACAGTAGCCAAAAGTGATTCTAATGAGTCCCATTTCTTCATATCTGGGGAGATTCATTGTATATGTTATGTCACTCTAGAGAGCCCTAAGGGAATATTTTTTCTCAATATATATTTTTATTTAAATTAGAAACATGCTTGCTTCACTTATTGATCCTAGATCACTCTCCCAACTCTCCTCCCATGCCCTTCTACTAGACCTCACAACACACTACCCAATTGCCAGACCATTCCCTGGGCTTGTAAGGCCCCCCATAGAGGATCTCCAGAGTCTTTCACTTCATCTGTGAGAGGGCCTAGTCTGAGAGATGTTTCCTACATATGGAACAGGCTCCCAAATATCATTCTTAAAGCATTGTAAACACTGATCTACTACTGAAGGCCCCAGAAATGCCAAGGCCTCTTCACTGATACCACATTAAGGGAGTATGGATCTGTTCCATGCTGACCTCTTAGCCATCAGTCTGGGGTCCAAGAACTCCTCCTTGTTCAGGTACCCTGTCTCTGTGGGTTTCACCATCACAGTCTTGACCCTTGGCTCATCACTCCTCCCTCATCACTGGGTTTGTGGTGTTCAGTTCAGTGTTTAACTGTGGGTATCTGACTCTGCTTCCATCAGTTACTGGATGAAGTTTTGGCAATGGGATAATAGGATGACACTCCCCTGATCCATTTCTAGAATCCATATATGAGAGTGTACATATCATTTTTGTGTTTTTGTGACTGGGTTACTTCATTCCGGATGGTTTCTTCAAGTGCCAAACATTTGCCTGCAAATTTCAAGATTCCATTGTGGTTTTTCTTTTCTTTTTCTTTCTTTCTTTTTTGTCCCGAGGAGTAGTACATCCTAGTATGGTGGGTATCTTTTAGGTATATGCCTAAAACTGGAATTGCTTGGTCGTGTAGCACACTGAGTCCCATATTCCTGAGGAATCTACATACTGATTTCCAAAGTGGCTGTACATGTTTGCACTCCCACCAGCAATGGAGGAGTGTTCCGGTTTTTCCACATCCTCTCCATCATAAACTGTCCTTGGTGTTTTTATGTAGCCATTCTGATAGGAGTAAGATAATATCTCACAGTTGTTTTATTTACATTTCCCTGATGGCAAAGGATGTTGAGTAAATTCTCAATAGTCTCTCGGCAATTTTAGACTCCTATACTGAGAATTCACTATTTAGTTCTGTAGCCCACTTTTTTTGTTTGTTTGTTTTGGTTTTTACGAGACAGGGTTTCTTTGTATTGTTTTGGAGGCTATCGGTCCAGCCCGGCCACGAACTCACAGAGATCTGCCTGCCGCTGCCTCCGGAATGCTGGGATTAAAGGCGTGCCCCACCACCGCCTGGCTATAGCCCACTTTTTAATTGGATCGTTTGGTGTTTAGGAGACTTCTTGATTTATCTGTAAATTTAGGAGATCAGCGTCTGTCAGATGTGGGGTTAATGAATATCTTTTCCCATTCCGTGGGTTGCCTTTTTGTCTTGTTGACAGTGTCCTTTGCCTACAGAGGCTTCTCAGTTTCAGGATGTCCCATTTATTAATTGTCATCTCAGTGTCTGTGCTACTGGTGTTATGTTCAGGAAGCGGTCTCCTGTTTCAATTCATTAAAGGGTACCTTCCACTTTCTCTTCTAAGAGGTTCGGAGGGGCTTGATTTTTGTTGAGGTCTTTGATCCATTTGGAATTAAGTTTTGTGCATGGTGATAGACATAGTTCTATCTGCAGTCTTCTAAATGCTAATATCCAATTATACCACCACTATTTGGTGAAGATGCTTTCTTTTTCCATTGTATGATTTTTGCTTCTTTGTAAAAAATCAGGTATTCAAAGGTGTGTGGGTTAATATCTGGGTGTTTCATTAAATTCCTTTGGTCTGCCTGTCTTTTTTTGTTCCAATCCAAGCTGTTTTCAGAAGTACCGCTTTATAATAGAGCTTAAAGTCAGTGAGGGTGAGGCCCCCGGATATTTCTTTGTTATACAGGAAGAAACCTAGCAGAGTATGGTATTATGAGTTTACAATATGTTCTAAACTATTCAAAAGTTGTGTATGCTGCTCAAAACTAGTTACCTATTGACCTAAGATACAATCTAGATAATGGAATGATCTAAGAGTCCCCAGTGGCTTTCTGTGAAACTAATCTTGAAATCTGCATTGAAAATTTAAGAGATATCCAAGTTTCTACCTCATAAAAGTGGTACCACATAAGAAACAACATAAAATTCTAAATCAAGTCTATTTCTGTGTCTCACAGGGTGAAGAAACATAAATCTCCAGTTCTTCACTTTGGATCAAGTTTGAACTGTAAACTATCTCCAGCAGAAATATCAGAGCTCGGTAAGAGGTATATTGGCATGTAAAGAGCGGCGGCAACAGTGCATCTGGAGGACAACGAGATAAGTAGCGATTTTGTGTTTTGTAAAAGCATTATTTTATACATTCTGTGTATGATGACTTCATTGAGCAATGATCATTGCCGAGGTGCTCAGGAAAAAGCACAGATGCCAACGAAACCTACAGCACAGCCACAGAAACAAGTGGTACAGGGAACAACTGAACATATGAAGGATGCTCAAATGATCTTTGTTAAGAATGATTCAAACTTTGAAGGTAAAGTTAAACAGCTTATGGAAGTGACAGGAATAAGTCAACACGAAAGCATAGTGGCTGTACATGACTGCGATGGAGATGTGAACACAGCCGTCAATATGCTGCTGGAAGGAGATTTAGACACAACACCATGGGAGACTGTAGGGGGGAAGAAGAAGAATTTTGGGAAAAAAAGGTCAGGAAACAAACAAATCAGCGCGAAGAGAACTCAGAGAGAAACAAATCGTGGACAGGGAATCAACAACCTAAAAGGAAGAGGTGGCAACAGAGGCAGAGAGTTCAAAGGTAAGGAGAATGGAATTGACAGCAACCAAGGAGTCAAGCCTGCAGAGCGAGGCAGGCAGGGCAGAGGCAGAGGAGATGGGTATTACAGAGGCAGAGGGGAAAGAAGGTTTTCTCCTCAAAGAATGGGGACTTTGAAGCCCACAGAACATTCAGAGTCTGCATTTACAGATAGCAAAGGGAAAATGTTGGGAGTTTGGGAAGCTGCTGTGAATGGTACAGATGAGGGCACTGAAGGGATGGGAAAGCCTCACAGTACATCTCAGGAAGTTCCAATTAAAAGGATGTCTGGACTTAAAGATGCATGGGAAAGTTCTGGGGAAGAGTGGACAAGAGAAGAATGGACGGAAGCCCTTTCTGAATCCCAATTTTTCACTGGATCCTTTGTTCCAGCAGAAAACCACATCACTCCTGGGCAAAGAATTGATCGGGTTGCCTTGCTCCAGAAGACTGTCCCTCTCACTCAACCCGCAGAAGTCAACACCGTTGATTCATCCCAGTGGCAGAGCTCTGGCCAAGTACTTGTTTTCACAAATTCTGAACACAGTCATCAGAAGGAACAAGGGACTGGTGGGTCCCCTTCTGCCAATGCCTACTCTCATCAGAGACTGTCTTCCGTCCTGGGCTCCAGATATGGAGAATCGACCATATCAAAGATGTTGAATATCTCCAGCTCTCAGATTTTGGCCAAGGTGAAAGCACCAAGTTCGAGCATGTTTACTGCTACTTCAACTACACAGCACATCAGTACAAGTACCCCAGCCATTACTGCATCTTGGGACCTCAAGCCCTCAGCATCCCAGTCCTCTTTCCTCAATCATTTTGACTTCAAATCTCAGCCTAAGCCATCCCCTGTTCTTAAGCATTGGAGCCAGCCTCAGAAGCAACAGACCCTGGCTGTCAGTCTAACTCCTCCTGGTTTGGAGTCCATTGCTTCCCAGGCAAAACAACAAGATTCAACACCTGGAGATGGCCCTTCTTCAGCAAACAGACTTTTGACACTTCCCAACATGGCTGTTGAAAATATTGTGTCTGCCCACCAACGACAGTCCAACCACATCAAACTCCCTAAGCGCCAGATACCTCCAACACCAGCTTCTAAGGTTCCGACAACAGCAGTGGAAATGCCTGGTTCTGCAGAGGTCACAGGGTTAAATATTCAGTTTGGAACTCTGGAATTTGGATCAGAACTATCTCTTTCTGATTTTGGATCAGCATATTCAGCCAGTGGAAAAAAATCAGATGCCTATCAGATTGCACCCAAAGTCTTTAAGTGATACTTTCAACACCTCTTTACCCATGACCAGTGCTATACAGAACTCCAACTACACAAGTTGAGTCATTGCCTCCTCCAGTGTGACCACCTCTTCCTTGAGCTCCACTAGCCCAGTAACATCATCTTCCTCCTATCACCAGAAGTCTCTACATACCAGGATTGCATACCAAAGCCATGTGTACCCCCCAGATTCAGCTGAAGGCTCTGTTGCAAATGGACATTGTGGTGCCTGGAGTAAGAACACAGTAGACACTACTTCATCCATTTCAGGTCAAAGCCGACAGACCCCTCAGCCCTCCCATCTGTGGACTCCCTACACTGCACTGCCTGTACTGCACTTCTGCCTTTTCATCCCAGCAGTCTGCCACGTTGCCATCCTTTACCCAGTCTGGTGACCTGTCCAGCATCCCCCTTCTCAGCATAGAAGTTCTCTCTCCAGCCATCAGAACAGTCTTCCTCTGTGATGCAGCACATCCTGCAAACATGCCCCCACTCATTCCAATGTGCAGACCTCACTGTTCTCATCACCCTTCTCAACAACTGCAACCTCTGTCCCCAGGGCCCTATCCTTGAGGATTGTCTTGCCTGGGAGCAGCATGTGCCTGTATGGGACCACTGTGAGTGTAGCAAGCAGCAGTACCAAGGCCACAGCCTTGGTGACCTCAGGCAAAGCGCTGCCAACCTGCCTTAGTGAGTTCCTCCTCTGCTACACAATCAGTGCCTATTGGTTCCTGGAGGACTGTTTCCTGCTTGCCTGTTCTATGGATATGATGAGTCCCAGATGTTGCACTCACAGCTGCCAATGGATTACTATGGCATTCACTTTGGAGCACCCACAGCCCTCTCCAGACAAGAAGGAAGTTTGTCTGTATTCAGGTGATATCACAAAGTTTGTCTGAGGAGACTCTGCATCCCCTGCACCCTTCAATGACACAACCTCATATACAGCAGAGCCAATTGCAAATGAAACACATGGCACAGCATCCCTTTTTGAATCCTGGTCTGCTCCCTGGCTATACCCATCCTGGCCAACCCCTATTACACAGATGTGCCCAGTGCCCTACAGTATGGGCTCACTTAGCTTGTCAAGCCATCCTCGGTGAAACAGCATGGTGTAACACTCAGCAATCCCCTTCTCCCTTTTTAGAAGGCCAGTGCATATGGGCAGCACACTTACAGTACAGGCTATTATGATTTCCCCTAGGGCACAGCAACAGGAGACTACACCAAGGGTAGCTATGGTGCATCATCAGAGGCACCAAACAAGTTGGCTGGATCTGGGCCTAGTGTTGCTCTGTTGTCCAAAGAATCAAGTTTGGGCCAAGTTCCAGCTCTGGATCTTAAGCACTGAAGCAGAGATACTCCTTGGAATGAGGGCTGGAAGGGTGTTTAAGAACACAGCAGACTATGAATGAGGATTCAAAGGTTCATTCTTTGAGATTTCCTGTTGCACCATATGCATTATCTTTCCTTGAAGATGAGCTCACCCTCTTCTGCAAGACTACCATGTTCTAAGATTTTTGCAGCATCAATGATCACATCAGGAAGCCTAGAATCCAGTTCCTATGTTCATGATGGCAGATGAGCTTGGAGAGCTGTGGGGGAATCTCCTCTTCACAGACTTCTTCCTGGTGGTAGCTGGCCAGGAATTCCTTGCTCACCATGAAGTCTTAGCTGCTCGCTCTCCAGTTTTCAGAGTCATGTTTGAGCATGTCATATATGAGACAAGAAAAGCAAATCTTTGTGATCCATGATTTGGAGCCACAAGGCTTTAAGTCAATGATGGGCTTCATTTACACTGAGAAGGCATCAGACCTCCACAACATGGCAGATACTGTTTTGGAAGCTGCTGACAAGGATGACCTGGAGCATTTGAAACTCTTGTGTGTGGATGCCCTCTGGAGGGAACTCTCTATGGAGAATGCTGCACATATTCTCTTCCTGACTGACCTCCACAGTGCAGGCCATCTGAAAACACAGGCCCTGAATTTCATTACAGCTCATGTTCCTGAGATCTCTGAAGACAATGGTAGGCACATATCCCCACTTGGTGAATGAATATTATTCCAGACTGGCTTTTTTTACTCCTTTATTTAAATTAGAAACAAGCTTGTTTTACATGACAATCCCAGTTCCCTCTCCCTCTCCTCCTCCCCTGTCTCCCACCAATCCTTATCCCATCCCCTTTCTGCTCCTCAGGGAGGGTGAGGCCTTCCATGGGGAATCTACAAAGTCTGTCACATTATTTGGAGCAGGGCCTTAAACCGTCCCCCATGTGTCTAGGGTGAAAGAGTATCCCTCTATGGGGAATGGGCTCTCAAAGTCCCTTTGTATACTAGGGATAAATACTGATCTACTGCCATAGGCCCCATAGACTGTCCAGGCCTCTCAACTGACACTCACGTTCAGGTCTGGGTTGGTCCAATGCTGGTTTCCCAGCTATCAGACTGGGGTCCCATGAGCTCCCCCTTGTTCATCCAGCTGTTTCTATGGGTTTCTTCAGCCTGGTCTTGACCCCTTTGCTCATCACTCCTCCCTCTCTCCAACTGGATTCCAGGAGTTTGGCTCAGTGCTTAGCTGTGGGTGTCTGCCTCTGCTTCCATCACCTACTGGATGAAGGCTCTAGGATGGCATATAAGGCAGTCATCAATCTCATTATCAGGGAAGGGCATTTAAGGTAGCCTCTCCACTATTGCTTAGATTGTTAGTTGGGGTTCATCTTTGTAGACCTCTGATTTTTATATTCTTGTTCCGTTGCCCAGACATATATGAGGTTCTGCCCTCCAGGTCTCAGGAGACGGGCAAGTTCTTGGAGAGCTGACACTCTATGCTTCACAGTTGAAACATGGTGAATGACAGCAATGGAGATGCAAGCATCAAAAGACCCACTTCGGAATGGAAGTGACAATGCATCACAGACTAAGGCCTGAAACTGCCTCTCTCTACAAATGTCTACAAAGTTCTGGCTATGATCACACCCAACCATATATAAGTCTTTGTTGATGCCAAGGTACTTTCCATTTCCACATCCAATATCTGCCATTATAGAACCACTTGGCAAAGCTTTCAGGAACCCCATGATGCGCGGCCATGGGCTGTGTCTTGTGCTGCTTAAGTGCCTTGCAATCAAATCATACACACGATGGACATGTTCACGCTCCAGCTGCCATGCTTCTTTACTGCTTTTTGGAAGGCAGGGTGGTGTGGTCTTCCCCTGTCTGTCACAGATGGAGGAGTAACTACAATTTCAGGGCACACACCTCACTTTTCTAAACGTAAATGATGTTTGAACTCCATACTTGCTTAAAGTCAAGTCTCCGGTGTCACTGGTGATTATTCCACCTTTGAACTGCTCAGACCCTTGGACGGTATCAAATTTTCTGGGTGTAATTCCATGAGTCCAAAGATATTTAGATTCTCCTGTCATCACCAGCAAGCTCCGATGAGGTAACGTAACTTGTACTGTGCCACCCCCTGGGTGCTTAAAATCCATAACAATCTCTGACCCCAAACTGAGAGAAATGATCTCGTCCTCAAAGGCAGAATGTGTGTCAATATGGGCAGGAATTCCATGTCCAGGCTAATACTGATTTATGGTCAACTGATCAGGTTTATGTTTAATGTAACCTTCTTTCAACCATTTCTCCAAAATGCTGTTGCAAATGTCAGGAAGACCCCCAGGTAAGGGCTTATCTTTATCTACAGAGTTGTTCTAATTGTGAAATTCATAGCCAAAATGTTTAACTCTTCAGTGTTTTAAGGATTTTTGAAAATTCTGATTGCCTGTGTCTTCTAACCAATTAACACTTTCCAAAAGCATTTTTTTCATCCTCAGAAGACACACTTTCTTCTACCACCAAGAGGCCTGGAGGTAAGGCTTGAAGCCCCAACTTTTTCCATTGTGCTTGTTCCACAAAATTTAAGTACAGAATGATCTTCTGCCCCAAATCATCAATGATTTCTTTTCCATTGAGAGTAGCATAGGCTTTCTTGGATTCTTCGACAGTTTTGTATATCACAAATGCACCTGGCTTATTAGGTGGCATTAGAAGAGCTTCCATGGGTCCACATTTCTCTAAAGCCAAAAGCAGTTGCTTCCTACTCACACCATTACCAAGACCACCATTGGCAATAACCAGGCTCTGAGTAGGATAAGACACTGCCTGGATGCCTTCATGTTTCAGCAACATATGTATGGCTTTACTCTGTTTCCTTAAGAACTTCTTCTCCATTTTACTAAATTTTAGGCCACCATTATGATTGATGTTCATAGTAATACTGGCATACAGCTTGCAACAAGCTTTCACAGGAAATCGACCAAAACCGCAGGCTGCCAAGGCCCCTGGTCCAGAGGCAGGACTGATCAAGGAAGAGTGTAAGAAGACACAGATTCGCGGAGGCACAGCCAGGAGTGTGTATGCCTTTGCTTCACAGAATGGACTAGGGCAGAGATGTTCAGCTCCCGGATGTTTTCTCTACGGTCAGCCAACCCGGCTCCAGCCTAGAGACCTAGGCAAGCGCTCCCATGGAGCTTCACCAGGGCGCCGCCATATTGCAGGCAATCACACTACATTTTCCTGGCTTTTACATAGGGTCCTTTCCTGCTCCCGCTCTCAAACTCTTGAAAAGTCTCTATGTCTCAGTCAGGTGTAATATAGAGGCTTCATCTAGGTGTAGTAACCACTATTTTTACAAGGATACCTGGGTAGACTATGGGCTCTATGGAGGATTTACAGGGAATCTGGGAAAGCTTAGGATTTAACAGAGCAGTAAATGAGTTGGAAATGAAGTGTGGGTTTTCAAGGGGTGTAAGCCAGACTCTAGTCTACACTCTCAAACTTCAACCTTATTGATGGACTGGTATGAATTTTGTCCCATGGGTTGAAAGTGAGAATCAGTTTAGTTTCTGGCCCTGAACACATCTCAGTAAGTTTTCCTTGGAGAAAATAGTCTTGATTTGACTGAGAAGCATGTATGATGAAGGGCTCAGTCCAAAGGAGAAAACCAAAAGGAATGTTTGCTTACTAGAGTAGAGTAAGAGAAAGAAGACATTTTTATCTCCAAACTCAGTTCGCAAAAGCAATTTTTGATCTTACAGTTGACATTTGTTCAGTTCTTAGCATACACAAGGAACTTTTTTACCACATGTAACTGGATATTCTGAGAATCTGAGGTTCTCCTCTCATCCTCCTAGGCACCTCCATCTCTGTACACAATATTTTAATCAAATATAATATGAATAAAAATTTTTAATCAGTTGATGATTCCAGTGGAGTTTCTGTTTGAAGAATTCTATTTTAGTCTGCTATACATACTAAAAAGTCAGTAAAATGAAACCTATTGAAACTCTGCTACACTCAGAGATTTGTGCAGAGCATATACTGAGATCCACTGACAAACATTAGGCAGAGCTCAGAACCTCAGGGAAAAGAGGAAGGACAGAGTGTAGGAGCCAAAGGAATAAAAGACACCAGGAGAACAGAGCCCATAGAATCAACTCAGCAGGACTCTATAGTCTCACAAAGTCCAAAAAAGTCCCTCACAGATAATGTGTGTCTACACTATGTCCTCTGTACACCTGTTGTGGTTATTGTGCTTGGGATTTCTTTGGGACTGCTACCAGTGGGAGTGTGGAGAGTCCCTGACTAGATTATCTGATCATGGGAATCTTGTCTTCTCCCTGGGTTGGCTCTACAAGCCTTGATATGAGGATTTGTGCTAACTCTTATTGCATCTTGTTTTGCTGTGCTCAGTTGATATCCCCAGAAGGCCTGGTCTTTGGTGAAGGGATACAGGAGTTAGACTATCTGGGTGGCTTTATGGAGGAGAGAATATGTTCATTATGCATTGCATGTGTGAAGAAAAAATAAAAACAAAAATATGAACAATTAGAAAGATATCTGAGGAAGAAGAATTTGGACAGATCTGAAAGGAAAATAGAACGTATAGATCCTTAGTAAATGCCTATCAAATGGTGGATTCCTGAACAATGAGAGAATAGATATCTTGATAGAGGGAGCTGTTATGGGCTTAATGTAAAACCTGGTGATAGGCAAATTCCCAGGATTCCACAAGGATGGCCTCGGCAAAGAATCAAGGCAATAATGAAGAGGTACCTTATATTCCCTTCTCCTATAATGGAATTGATGACTCACTTAAATGCTGTCATATAGCCATCATCCAGCAGGTGATGGAAGCAGAAGCAGAGATGAGCAGGAAATCACTGAGCCAAATTTCTGGAAATTAATTGAAGATATGAAGGAGTTATGACCAAAGTAGTGAAGACCATGCAAGTGGAACCCAGAGAATCAGCTGACCTGAGCAAGTAGGAACTCACAGATTCTAGACTGTCGGCTAGTGAGACAGCCTGAGACTGTACTAGGAATTCTGAAGGTGGAGGTCAGCTGGGAGGCTTGGGAAGTCTATGGGGCCAAGGACAGTGAAACCAGTATTTATCTTTAGTGCTTTAACTAGCTTTTTGGTGCCCTTTCCCTCTGGAGGGATTCTCTCTCAGCCTAGATTCAGGGGGAAAGGGCCTGCCACAAATGATGTGAAAGACTTTGATCATCCAAGAGTGAATTTTTACTTATGACCATCTTAGATGTCTGGGAATGCTTCCTTTGGGCCCTGTATAACATTGTAAGTGATCCAATTTTCTTTCCTGCTTCTCACATTCTATCCCAAGCATTCAATGATACAGAATAAAGAAGGAACATTAAGAACATCTAAGGAATAAGGTCAAGTAACATATAAAAGCAAACCTATTAGAAATATACCTGACTTTTCCATGGGAACTCATATAGCCAGAAGGTCCTGGATACATGTTCTATGACCACTAAGAGACCATGGATTTCAGCCCAGATGACTATAACCAGCAAAGCTTTCAATCACTATAGATGGAAAAAAGATATTCTATGAGATAACCAGATTCAAACAATACATATCCACTCACCCAGTGGTACAGAAAGTCCTGGAAGTTAAACTCCAACCCAAAGAAGTTAACAATAGCCAGAAAAACATAGGCAATAGATAATCACACGTCACCAACAGCCAACAGTAAAAAAGGGTGGAAATCCACATATAATTCCACCAGCAGCAACCATTCAAAAACAAGCAAGAGTGAGCAATCAGTTGTCATTAATATCCCGCAATATTAATGGTCTTAACTCACCCATAATATAACACAGGCTAACAGAATTTATTTGAAGACAGAACCCTACCTCCCGCCACATACAAGAAACACAACTGAGCCTCAAAAATGGACACTATCTCAGAGTTAAAGGTTGAAAAAATATTTTCGAATCAAATGGACCCAAGAAACAAGCAGGGGTAGCAATCCTAGTATCAAACAAATAAGAGTTTAAAATCAAGTAAATCAAAAGTGATGAAGGAGATCATTTCATATTCATCAGAGGAGAAATCCACCAAAATGGAATTTAAATTCTGAACATCTATGCCCCACATACAAAGACATCCACATTCGTAAAATACACATTCCTGAAGCTCAAATCACATACAAAGCCCCACAATTTATAGTGGAAGAATTCAACACACCACTCTCATCAATAGACAGGACTATCAGACAGATATTTAAAAAACAAGCAAATTACCTAATACAAGTTATGATCCAATTGGGATTAACAGACAGCTATATAACATTCCATCCAAATAGAAAAGAATATAGCTTCTTTTCAGCTCCACATGGAACTTTCTCAAATTTCGACCACATACTTGGCAGCATATCAAAACTCAGTAGGTACCAAAAATTGGAATGACTCCATGCATCATATCAGGTGACGTGCATTAAAATTAGAATTCAACTACAACACAAATTGCAGAAACACTGCAAACTCATGGAAATTAAATAACATGCAATTATAACTTTCCTTTGTCAAAGAAGGAATAAAAAATGAATTAAAGACTACCTGGAATTCAATGAGAATGAAGAGAAAACACACTCAAACTTATGGGACACTTTGAAAGCAGTGCTAAGAGGGAAGTTCACAACACTAAGTGCCCACAAGAATAAACTGGAAAATAGTTACAATGGGCAATTAATAGCGCAGCTGAAGCTTTAGAAGACAACGGAGTAAACTCGCTGAGGAAAAGTAGACACCAGGAAATAATCAAACTGAGGACTGAAATCAATATAGAAGAAACTAGGAAAACATTACAAAGAATCACTATAACAATGAATTAGTTCTTTGAGAAAATCAACAAGATATATAAACGTTTATAGAAACTTACTAAATGGCAGAGTGTGAACATGCAAATTAACAAAATCAGAAATGAAAAGTAGCACATAACAATGGACACTGAGGAAACCCAGAGAATCATCCAGTCATACTTTGAAAACATGTATTCCACAAAATTCAAAAATTTAAAGGAAATGTACAATTTTCTGGATAGCTATCACTTAACAAAATGAAACCAAGAACAGATAAGAAATTAAATAGACCTATAACACCTATGGTGATAGAAGCAGTCATTAAAAGACTGACAACCAAAAAAAGTCAAAGTACAGATGGCCTCATTGCAAAATTCTATCAGAAATTCAAAGAACAGCTTATACCAATTCTTCTCTAAGTATTCCACACAATAGAAGCTGAAGAGTCTTTGCCAAACTCTTTATACGAGGCTTAAATAACCTTTATACCCAGGCCACACAAAGACACAGCTAAGAAAGTGATGGGGAAAACTCAATATAAGAACACCATTGAAAACAAATGAGAACCACAATCAAATGTCATTAATATCCCTCAATATTAATAGTCTTAATTTGCCCATAAAAAGGCACTGGCCTACAGAATGGATACAAAGACAGAACCCATCCATCTGCTCCATACAAGAAACACACCTCAGCCTCAAAGACAGACACTACTTCAGAGTTAAGGGTTGGGAAAAGATTTTCCAATCAAATGGCCTGAAGAAACAAGCAGTGGTGACAATCCTAATATCTAACAAACCAGACTTTAAACTGAAATCAATCAAAAGTGATGAAGGAGCTCATTTCATATTCATCACAGAAAAATCCACAAAAATGAAGTCTAAAATTTGAACATCTATGCCCCAAATACAAAATTTGTAAAAGAACCATCACTAAAATTCAAACCACACGTAAAACCTAACACAATAATAGTGGGAGACTTCAACACCCCACTGTCACCACTAGACAGGACTGCAAGACAGAAGTTAACAATGAAACAAAGGAACTAATAGAGGTTATGACCCAATTGGGTATGACAGACATCTATAGAACATTACATCCAAACACAAAAGAATATACCTTCTTCTCAGCACCACATGAAACCTTCTCAAAAATTGACCACATACTTGGTAACATAGCAAAGCTCAACAGGTACAAAAAGTAGTAATAACTCCATGTATCTTATCAGACCACCATGCCTTAAAGTTAGAGTTCAACAGCAACAGAAACTACAGGAACACTACAAAACCATGGAAATTGAATAATACACTATTGCACCATGCCTGCATCAAAGAAGTAATAAAAAAGGAATTAAGACTTCCTAGAATTCAATGAGAATTAAGACACAACACATCCAAAATTATGGGACACTTTGAAAGCAATGCTAACAGGAAAGTTCATAGCACTAAGTGCCCACATGAAGAAACTGGAGGATAGTTACAGTAGAGAAGTAACAGCACAGCTGAAAGCTCTAGAACACAAAGAAGCAAACTCACCAAGGAGGAGTAGATTCCAGGAAATAATCAAATTGAGGGCTGAAATCAATAAAGCAGAAACTAGGAAAACAATAAGAAGACTCAATGTAACAAAGAGTTGGTTCTTTGAGAAAATCAACAAGATAGACAAACCTTTATCCAAACTCACCAAATGGTAGAATGTGAATATGCAAATTAACAAAATCAGCAAGGAAAAGGGGGACATAACAACAGACACCGAGGAAACACAGAGGATGATCAGGTCATACCTTGAAAAATTGTACTCCGCAAAATTCAAAAATTTAAAGAAAATTGAAGACTTCCTGGATAGATATCACCTGCTAAAATTAAATCAAGAACAGATAAACAATTTAAATAGACCTATAACCCCTATGGTGATAGAAGCAGTCATCAAAAGCCTCCCAACGAATAAAAGCCCAGGGCCACATTGCTTCAGTGCAGAATTCTACCAGAAATTCAATGAATAGATTATACAAATTCTCTTCAACGTTTTCCATGCAATAGAAGCAGAAGGGTCTTCACCAAACACTTTTTATGAGGCTTCAATAACATTGATACCAAGACACATAAAGACACAACTAAGAGAACTTTAGACTAATGTCCCTCATGAACATTGATGCAAAAATACCCAATAAAATACTGGCAAAAAGATCCAAGAAAACATCAGAAAAATCATCCACCATCATCAAGTAGGCTTCATTCCAGGGATGCAGGGTTGGTTCAACATATGAAAATCCATCAATGTAATCCCCCATATAAACAAGCTGAGGAACAAATATCACATGATGATCTCACTAGATGCTGAAACAGCGTTTGGCAAAATCCAACACCCCTTCATCATAAAAAGCCTTAGAGAGATCTGGGATCACAGGAACATATCTAAACATGATAAAAGCTATATACAGCAAACCAACAGCCAACATCAAACTAAATGGACAGAAACTCAAGGTGATTCCACTAAAATCAGGAAAAATACAAGGCTATCCTCTCTCCACATAGCTCTTTAATATTGGACTCAAAATTCTAGCTAGAGCAGTAAGACAAGAAAAGGAAATCAAGCGGATACAAATTGGAAAGGATGAGTTAAATCTTTCCCTATTTGCAGATGATAGTTTACATAAGTGACCCAAAGAAGTCTACCAGGGAAATCTTGCAGCTGTTGAACACCTTCAGCAATGTGGCACGATACAAGGTCAACTCAATAAAATCAATTATTTTATATAGAAGATAAGAGGGCTGAGAAAGAAATCAGAGAAACATTACCCTTTATAATTGCCCCACACAAGGTAAAATACCTTGGGGGTAATGCTAACCATTAAAGTGAAAGACATCACATGAACTTTGAGTCTTTAAAGAAAGAAATTAAAGAAGACACCAGGAAATGGAAAGATCTCCCATGCTCTTGGATACGTAGGATCAATGCAGTAAAAATGGCAATCCTTCCAAAAACAATCTACAGACTTAATGCAATCCCCATCAAAATCACAGCACAATTCTTCCCAGACCTTGAAAGAACAATTATCAACTTTATATTGCAAAACAAAAGACCCAGGATAGCCAAGACAACCCTGCTCAAAAAAGCAACATCTGGAGGCATCACCATTCCTGACTTCAAGCTCTATTATAGAGCTGTAGTCCTGAAAACAGCTTGGTATTGTGATAAAAATAGAGAGGTAGACCAGTGGAATAAAATTGAACACTGTGAGAGTAATCCACAAACCTATGAACAGTTGATTTTCAACAAAGAAACTAAAATTATATAATGGAAAAGATGACATCTTCAACAAATGGTGCTGGCATAACTGGATGCTGACAGGTAGAAGAATGCAGGAAGATCCATGTCTATTGCCATGCACAAAACTTAAGTCCAAAAGGATCAAAGACCTCAACATAAATCCAGCCATACTGAACCTCTTAGACGAGATAGTGGTAGGTATTCTTGAACGAATTGGTACAGGAGAGAGCTTCCTGAACATAGCACCAGTAGTACAAACACTGAGATCGAAAATTAATAAATGGCACCTCCTGAAAATGAGTAGCTTCTGTAATGCAATGGGCACTGGCAGCAAGACAAAAAGGCACCACACAGATTGGGAAAAGATATTCATTAACCTCACATCTGATAGAGGGTTGATCTCCAAAATTTACAAAAAATTCAAGAAGCTATTCTCCAAAACACCAAAGGACCTAATTAAAAAGTGGGGGACTGAACTAAATAGAGAATTCTCAATAAAGGAGTCTAAAATGGCTGAGAGACACTTAAGAAAGTGCTCAACATCCTTAGCCATTAAGGAAATGCAAATCAAAACAACTCTGAGATACCATCTTACTCCTGTCCAAATGTCTAAAATAAAAACACCAATGACAGCTTATGCTGGAGAGGATGAGGAGTAAAGGGAACACTGGTCCATTGCTGGTGGGAGTGTAAACTTGTGCAGACTCTCTGGAAATCAGTATGGAGATTCCTCAAGAAAATGGGAATCAATCTACCAGAAGACTCAGCAACTCCAGTCTTAGGCATATATCCAAAAGATGCCCATTCATACAACAAGGATGTCTGTTCCACATGCCTGGGATTCAATAGTTAAGCCTTGTCAGGTCAGCTGTTTCTGGGTGTTAAGCCTGCCCAGTCTTGATCCCTTTGGTCATCAGTCCTCCCTCTCTGTTACTGGCTTTCTTGAGTTCAGCTCAGTGCTTAGCCTTGGGAGACTGCCTTTTCTTCCATCAGCCATTGAATGAAGGTTCTGTTTCCCATTCTCTCTGGCCATGAGATTGTAGGCTGGCACTCCCCAGATCTATGTGTAAATTCCATATATGAGAGAGTACATGCCATGTTTCTCTTTATCTGATTGTGTTACCTCACTCAGGATGGTTTCTTCTAGTGCCATCCATTTGCCTGCAAATCTTAGGATTCCATTGTTTTTTCTGCTGAATAGTACTCCATAGTGTAAATGCACCACATTTTCTATAACCCCTCTTCAGTTGAAGGGCTTCTACTTTGCTTCCAAGTTCTGGCTTTTACAAATAATGCTCTCTGTGAAACAGAGAAGTTCCCAAGAGATATGCATTATACCACAGAGAAGTGGAAAGAGGCAAGATCTCATGAGCAGACTGGGAACGAGGAGGGAGAAGAAAGTTAACCAGGAAATTGGGAGGGGATAAAAGGACGGTAGAAGAAGACATGGGGGAGCCGGGAGGCTGAGCCAGGGTAAGAATAGAGGAGATCAGGATGAGAGATACCATAAGAGTTAGAGTCATTATAGCTTTGAGGAGAGAGCTGACACTAGTGAGATTCCCAGAGATGTAAAAGGTAACACCAAATGGAAAACTATGTAGTAGCAGAGAAACTACATAAATAGCCCCAACTTGATGGTAAGGTTGGTAACTCCCTTATGTGACATAGTAGAACCTTCATCCTGTGACTGATAGAAGCAGAGACTCACAACTAAGCACTGAACCGACCACCTGGAACCCAGTAACAGAGTTGGAGGAGTGATGAGCAAGGCAGTCAAGACCGTCCTGGTGAAACCCACAAAGACAGCTGACTGGACCCGTGGGAGCTCTTGAACCCCAGACTAATGACAAGGAGCCAACAGGGGACTGATCCAGACTCCATGACTATAGTGTCAGTGTGATGCTGTTAGAAATCTCTGGGGCTCTGGGTTGTAGACTAGTGTTCACCATGGCATACAAAAGAACTTTGGGAGCCCATTCTACATGGAGGGATGCTTTCTCAGCCTGGACACATGGGGAAGGGCCGAGGTCATCCCCTGGATGAAATGACAGACTCTGGAGATCCTCCCAAGAAGGGCCTTACCCTCCCTGTGAAATGATGTGGGGATTGGCCTGGGGGTGGGATGTGGGGGTAGGGCTGGTGGAGGGAGAATGGGGGAGATGAGATAGACATTTGAAGCATGCATATTTCTAATTTAAATAAAAATATACATAAAAAAGAAAGAGAACTTCAGACAATTATCCCTCATGAACATGGATGCAAAAATACTCAATAAAATACTGGCAAAATGATCCAAGAACACATCAAAGAAATCATTCATCTCTCATCTCTATCAAATAGGTTTCTTCCCGGGGATTCACAAATGTTTCAAGACAAAAAAGATCCATCATTGTAATCCACCATATAAACAAGCTGAGAAAAAAATTACATGGTCATCTCACTAGATACTGAAAAAGCCTTTGACATAATCCAACATCCTTTCATGATCAAGATCTTGGAGAGATCCAGATAACAGGAACTTACCTTAACATAAGAAAAGCTACATACAGCAAACCAACAGCCAACATCAATCTAACAGAAACTCAATGTGATTCCTCTAAAACCAGGAACAAGACAAGGCTGTTCACTCTCTCCATACCTTTTCAATATTGTACTTGAAGTTCTAGCTAGAGCAACATGACAACAAAAGGAGATCAAGGGGATACAAATTGGGAAGGAAGAGATCAAACTTCCACTATTTGCAGATGATATGATTGTTTGCATAACTGATCCAAAAAACTCTACCACAAAACTCCTACACTTGATAAATACGTTCAGCAAAGTGGCAGGATACAAGATCAACTGAAGAAAATCAATAGCCCTAATATATACAGACCATAAAAGGACTGAGTAAGAAATCAGAGAAACACCACCCTTTACAATTGCCACAAACAATATAAATACCTTTGGGAAACACTAACCAAACAAATGAAAGACCTGTATCACGAGAACTTTGAGTCTTTAAAAAAAGAAATTAAAGAAGACACCAGAATATGGATAGATCTCCCATGTTCTTGAATAGGTAGGATCAAAATTGTAAGAATGCCATTCTTGCCCAAAGCAATCTACAGATTCAATGAAATTCTCGTTAAAATCCCAATGCAATTCTTCACAGACATTAAAAGAACACTTCTCCACTTTATATGGGCCTCACCCTCCCTGGGGAAATGAGGGGATAATGGGGGGGTTGGGGGTAGGGCACGGGAGGAGGGGAGGGAAAGGGAGAGGGAACTGACTTGTGAAGCAACCTTGTTTCTTATCTAAATTTAAACTGAAAAATAAATCTAAAAAAATGATGATGATAAAAAAGAATACTTCTCAACTTTATATGGAAAAACAAAAGATCCAGGAAAGTCAATACAACCCTACACAACAAAGAAACATCTGCAGGAGTCACCCTCCCTGATTTCAAGCTCTAGTACAGAGCAATTGTCCTGAAAACAACCTGGTATTGGCAAAACAATAGACAGGTAGACCAATACATGTCTGAACATCTGAACTTCAACAAAGAAACTAAAAATATACAATGGACAAAAGAGAACATCTTCAACAAATGGTGCTAGCACAAGTGGAGGCTGGCAAGTAGAAGAAGGTGGATAGATCCATGTCTATTTCCATGCAAAAACTTAAGTACAGATGGATCTAAGACCTCAACATAAATTCAGTCACACTGAAACACCTAGAAGAGCAAGTGGGAGGAACTCTTGTACAAATTCGTACAAGAGACTGCTTCCTGAACATAACAACAGTAGCACAGACACTGAGGTCAACAATTAATAAATGGGACCTCCTGAAACTGAGAATCTTCTGTAAGGCCAAGGACACAGTCAACAAGAAAAAAAGCCACCCACAGAATGGGATTAGATATTGACTAATCCCACATCTGGCAGAGGGCTGATGTCTAAAATTTACAAAGAACTCAAGAAGCATGTCTCCAAAACACTAAAGGATCCATTTAAAAAGTGGGGTACACAATTAAATAGAGAATTCTCAATACAGGAGTTTAAAATTGCTGAGAGAATTGATTACTGAGGAAAGAGCAAGAGCTGCTAACAGACATTTGATTATAAATGTTGCTGGATTAACCCATCCTATATATTGTAATAATGCTTTGACTTTGAAATTTAAGTCTAAGGATAGGTAGTTTGGAAAAGAATTGTTGTTTTGTTTCAACAGAAAATGAAAAGCTATGAATTCCTTACAGACTAATATGATTTGATCAAGCAAGACATTCTGAAGCAATGCCCCACATAATTCAATATCCAAAACAGCACCCAGAACACAAAAAAGCAGTTTGAGATAACCATGCCTAGACCCTCAAATATTGGGTATACATGTTTGTTGTCATTTAAATGGGATTTGTCATAATTGGTTAATGATCACAGCCAATCACTTTCTAAGGGAAAAAAAGGGTTATGAGATAGAAATTAATAGTTTGCATTCAAATGGATTTTGGATTATTGATACAAATTAAGGTCAATTTTGTGGTATGTATTTTTCTCCTCTTGTTTAAGTATTGTGTTAATACAGCTCATATAAAATGTAATGCCTAATTAAAGATTGTTGTCACCTACATTATCAAAACCTATAGCTATGTTAACTATATTTTCTAGATGTACAGAGATATATTTCAAATTGATAGATATTCTTTAAACCTTCAAAAGACGTGCAGAATATAGCACTTAAAATTGTTTAGGTTTATCATGGAAAAGAGTCACAATTGCTCCTAGTCAGAGCAATTATGTCATAAAGGAAGATGGTTACCAAAGTAACTGTGTCAGAAAGGAAGGTGGGTATTAATGTAACTCGTTATGTAGCTTGCCTTTGACAGACATGGCAAGACTATCAATTTGGAAAAGAAACTGCTCTTGCCTGGAATGTGTGATCATATGCTGAATAAAGTGGACACACAGGAGTCACAGGAAAGTGACCGCTGAACTTGAAAAACAAGATGGGTCATTCCTGCAGGATTTATGATTCATGGAATAGTCTGCCTGACATTTTGCAAGACACAGAGAAAAATGACTGACAAACTGCCAATACGGGTGGGACAGTTTCAAAATTTCTGCTTTTCAGAAAAGTCTGTCAGACACTCTTGGACTATGGGATGAAAATGGATGATCCAATGTTATAGACAAAAGTTCGGTGATTGTCCAGGCAATGAGATGGCTCTGTCAATTCTAGTGTTTATATATTATCCTTCCGTGTTGTTTTATTAAGTCAAATAAAAAGCTTATGGTTGTTGTTTATATTAGTTGTGGCTAAAGCTAAATTCCATGTAAAATGTTAGACTAACAAAGATAGGATAGGACCAGAGGAGCCAGGGAGAACAGGGGACAAGCTGTTCCGGCAGGACCAGGTACAACAGGCCCTGCATTGGTGCCTGTGTTCCAGTGCCTGGGGATCACCTGGGAACTGCACAGAGCTTCCAATCCCGGCGGGAGACAAACACCCCAGAATCCAGGTCTTATCTACCACCAACAAGACCAGGAAACCAGGGGAACCAGCAAAGGGTCCAGGGGACCAGTTGGGAGGCTAAGCACCCCAGATACCTGGTCTTCTTCTCCACCCACGGGACAAGAATGAGGACAAGGAATAGAAGAAATATCAGATTATTGGACTTGCTAGCACCCACCAAAAGGGAACTCTGGTCCCCTAACCAATAGACCATTAAGGGGCTCTTTCTGCATCCACTAGAAGAAGAGATGGGAAAGAGACAACAGAAAAACACACTCAGCAACAGAAAAACATACTCAGCAACAGAAAAACAAATATGACTCCACCAGATTCTAGAGACTCCACACCAGCAAGGTTCCAACATTCCAATGCAAACAAAACAGAAGAGAATGACCTTAAAACCACTTTCATGAAAATGAAAGAGTCCCTAAAAGAGGATATAGGAAAATCCCTCAAAGAAATGGATGAAAAAACAAACCACAAAATGCAAGAAATGGAAGAAAAAACAAATCAAAAAAGGAACGAAATGGAAGAAGAAACAAACCAAAAAAGGAAGGAAATGGAAGAAAAAACAAACCAAAAAAATGCAAGAAATGGAAGAAAAAGCAAACCAAAAAAGGCAGGAAATGGAAGAAAAAACAAACCAAAAAATTCATAAAAGGCTACAAATGGACAGAAAGATAAACCGAAAATTGCAAGAAACAATGCAAACAGAGCAAGGGTTGCAAACTGAAATAGAGACAATAAAAAAACACAACCTGAGGAAAGGCAGGAAATAGAAAAGCTGGACAAATGGTCAGGTAATACTGATAAAAGCATTACCAACAGAATACAAGAGATGGAAGAGAGAATCTCAGGTGTTGAAGATACACTAGGAGAAATGGATTCATCAATCAAAGAAAATCTTAACGCCAACAAATTCTTAACACGAAAAATCCAGGAAATATTGCACACCATGAAAAGACCAAACCTAAGAATAATAGGTATAGAAGAAGGAGAAGAAAACCACCTCAAAGGGGCAGAAAACATATTCAACAAAACCATAGAAGAAAACTTTCTCAACCTTAAGAAAGACATGCCAATGAAGGTACAAGAAGCTTACAAACACCAAATAGAGTGGACCACAAAAAAGGCTCCTTGCCACATAATAATCAACACCCCAAATATACAGAATAAAGAAAGAATATTAAGATCAGCTAAGGAAAAAGGCCAAGTAACATATAAAGGCTAACCTATCAGAATTACACCTGACTTCTCCATGGAAACTCTGAAAGCCAGAAGGTCCTGGATAGATATTCTACCAACATTAAGAGACCATGAATGCCAGCCCAGACTACTATACCCGGGAAAGCTCTCAATCACTATAGATGGAGAAAACAAGATATTCCATGACAAAACTAGATTCAAGCAATACGTATCCACTAACCCAGCCCTGCAGAAAGTTTTGGAAGGAAAACTCCAACCCAAGGAAGTTAACTACAACCAGAAAAACATAGGCATTAGAGAATCCCTCTCTACCAACAGCCAAAAGAACAAAGGGGTGAAATTCCACACATAATTCCACCAACAACAACCATTGCAAATCGAAGAAGAATGAGCAATCAATGGTCATTAATATACCTCAACATTAATGGCCTTAACTCACCCATAAAAAGACACAGGCTAGCAGAATGGATTCGAAGACAGAATGCATCCTTCTGCTGCATGCAGGAAACATACCTCACACTCAAAGACAGACATTACCTGAGAGGTAAAGGTTGGGAAAATTTTTCCAATCAAATGGATGCAAGAAAGAACCAGGGGTAGCAATCCTAATATTTAACAAATTAGACTTTAAAATAAAATCTATCAAAAGAGATGAAGGAGGTCATTGCATACTCATCACAGGCGAAATCCACCAAGATGAAGTGTCTATCCTGAACAACTATGCCCCAAATAAAAAGGCATCCACATTCATAAAAGAAACATTATTAACTTAAATCACATACAAAGCCCCACACACTTATATTGTGAGATTTCAACACACCACTCTCACCACTAGACAGGAATACCAGACAGAAACTCAACAAAGAAGCATAGGGTCTAATAGAAGTAATGACCCAACTGGGATTAACAGATATCTATAGAACATTTCATCCACATAAAAAAGAATATACCTTCTTCTCACCACCACATGGAACCTTCTCAAAATCGACCACATACTTGGGACATATCCAACCTCAGCAGCTTCAAAAAAATTGGAATAACTCCATGCATCTTATCAGACCACCATGCTTGAAAATTAGAGTTCAACAACAACACAAATTACAGAAAACCTACAAGCTCATGGAAATTGAATAATGCACAACTACACCATTCCTGGGTCAAAGAAGAAATAAAAAAAGAAATTAAAGACTTCCTAGAATTCAATGAGAATGAAGACACAACATACCCAAAACTTTGGGACACTTTGAAAGCAGTGCTACGGGGGAATTTCATAGCACTAAGTGCCCACATGAAGAAACTGGGGAATAGTTATAGTAGAGAATTAACAGCACAGCTGAAAGCTCTAGAACACAAAGAAGCAAACTCCCCCGGAGGAGTAGACACCATCAAATAATCAAATTGAGGACTGAAATCAATGAAGTAGAAACAAGGAAAACAATACAAAGAATCAATGCAACAAAGAGTTGGTACTTTGGGAAAATCAACAATATAGACTAACCTTTGTCCAAATTTACCAAACAGCAGACACTGAACATGCAAATTAACAAAATCAGAAATGAAAAGGGGGACATAACAACGGACTCTGTGGAAATTCAGAGAATCATCAGGTCATACTTTGAAAACCTGTACTCCACAACATTCGAAAATTTAGAGGAAATGGACGACTTCCTGGATAGCCTTCACTTGCCAAAATTAAATCAAGAACAGTTAAGTAATTTAAATAGACCTATAACCACTATGGAAATAGAAACAGTCATCAAACATCTCCCAACCAAAAAAAGCCAAGGTCCAGATGGCCTCAGTGCAGAATTCTACCAGAAATTCAAAGAACAGCTTATACCAATTCTTCTCAAAGTATTCCATGCCATAGAAGCAGATTGTCTTTGCCAAACTCTTTCTTTGAGGCTTCAATAACTTTGATCCCAAAGCCACACAAAGACACAACTAAGAAAGAGAACTTCAGACCAATATCCCTCATGAACATTGATGCAAAAATACTCAATACAATACTGGCAAATCGGATCCAAGAACACATCAAAACAATCATTCACCACGATCAAGTAGGTTTCATCCCAGCGATGTAGGGATGGTTCAACATACAAAAATCCATCAACGTAATGCACCATATAAACAAGCTGAAAAACAAAAATCACAGGATCATCTCACTAGATGCTGTAAAAGCCTTTGACAAAATCTAACAACCCTTCATGATAAAGGTCTTGGAGAGATCTGGGATAACAGGGACATACTTAAACATAATAAAACGTATATACAGTAAACCAACAGCCAACATCAAAATAAATGGACAGAAACTCAACGCAATTCCTCTAAAATCAGGAACAAAACAAGGCTGTCCACTCTCTCCATACCTTTTCAACATGGTACTTGAAGTTCTAGCCATTGCCATATGACAACAAATGGGGATCAAGGGGATACAAATTGGGAAGGAAGAGGTCAAACTTTCACTGTTTGCAGATGATATGATAGTTTACATCCATGACCCAAAGAACTCTACCAGGGAACTCTTACAGCTGATTAACACCTTCAGCAAAGTGGCAGGCTACAAGATCAACTCAAGAAAATCAGTAGCCATACTATATACAGATGATAAAAGGGCTGAAAAAGAAATCAGAGAAACATCACCCTTTACAATTGCCACAAACAACATAAAATACCTTAGGCTAACGCTAACCAGAAAAGTGAAAGATCGGTATCACAAGAACTTTGAATCTGTAAAGAAAGAAATTAAAGAAGCCCTCAGAAAATGGAAAGACCTCCCATGCTCTTGGATAGGTAGGATCAATGTAGTAAAAATGGCAATCCTGCCAAAATCAATCTACAGATTCAATGCAATCCCCATTAAAATCCCAGCACAATTCTTCATGGACTTTGATAGAACAATAATCAACTTTGTATGGATAAATAAATGACCCAGGATAGCCAAATTAACCCTGTTCAACAAGGCAACGTCTGGCGGCATCACCATCCCTCACTTCACGCTCTATTATAGAGCTATAGTCCTGAAAACAGCTTGGTATTGGCAAAAAATAGACCGGTAGACCAATGGAATCCAATTGAAAACACTGATATTAACCCACACATATACTAACATCTGATCTTTGACAAAGAAGCAAAAAATATACAATGGAATAAAGAAAGCATTTTCAACGAATGGTGCTGGCATAACTGGAGGCTGGCATGTAGAAGAATGTGGATCCATCCATGTTTATCGCCATGCACAAAACTTAAGTCCAAATGGATCAAAGACCTCAACATAAATCCAGCCACAGTGAACCTCTTACAAGAGAAAATGGGAGGTACCCTTGAAGGAATTGGTACAGGAGACAGCTTCCTGAATGTAACTCCAGTAGCACAGACAGTGAAATCAACAATTAATAAATGGGGCCTCCTGAAACTGAGAAGCTTCTGTAAGGCATGGACACAGTCAGCAAGATTAGAATGCAGCACACAGAATGGGAAAAATATTCACTAATCCCACATCTGACAGAGGGTTGATATCCAAAATTTACAAAGAACTCAAGAAGCAAGTATCCAAAACACCAAAGGATTCAATTAAAAAGTGGGCTGCAGAACTAAATAGAGAATTTTCAATAGAGGAGTCTAAAATGGCTGAGAGGCACTTGAAAAAGTCTTAGCCATCTGTGAAATGCAAATCAAAACAACTCTGAGATACTGTCTCACTCCTGTTAGGGTAACTAAAATCAAAAACACCAATGACAATTTATGCTGGAGAGGATGTGGTAAAAGGGAACATTGCTGGTGTGAATGCCAACTTGTTCAGCCACTTTGGAAATCAGTGTGGAGATTCCTCAGAAAAATGGAAATAAACCTACCACAAGGCCCAGCAACTCCACTCTTTGGCATATATCCAAAAGATGCCCATTTATACAGCAAAGAAGTCTGTTCCACTATGTTCATAGCAGCATTATTTGTAATAGCCAGAACTTGGAAGCAACCTAGATGTCCCTCAACCGAAGAGTGGATAGAGAAAATGTGGTACATTTACACAATGGAGTACTATTCAGCAGGAAAAAACAATGGAATCCTGAGATTTGCAGGCAAATGGATGACACTAAAAGAAACCATCCTGAGTGAGGTAACGCAGTCACAAAAAGAGAAACATGGCATGCACTCTCTCATATATGGATTTTAGACATTGATCTGGGGAGTGTCAGCCTACATTCCCATGGCCAGAGAGTCTGGGAAACAGAACCTTCATTCAGTGGCTGATGGAGGAAGAGGCAGACTCCACGGTTAAGCACTGAGCTGAACTAAAGAAAGCCAGTAACAGAGAGGGAGGACTGATGACCAAAGGGATTAAGACTGGGCTGGTTTAACTCCAGAAACAGCTGACCTGACCAGGGTTAACTCTTGTATCCCAGGCTGATGCCTGGGAATCCAGCATGGAACTGATCAAGACCCCCTGAATGTGGGTGTCAGTGAGGAGGCCTAGGTAATCTATTGAGCCTTGGGCAGTAGATCAGTACTCATCCCGAGTATACACACGGAATTTGGACTCCCATCCAACAATGTGAGATGCACTCTTACCCTGAACTCTTGGGGAGGGTCTAGGACCTGCCCTGGATGAAATGACAGACTATGGACACCCCCATGGAGGGCCTCACCCTCCCTGGGGAAATGAGGGAATAATGGGGGCGATTACGGGAGGAGGGGAAGTAAAGGGAGAGGGACATCGAACTGACTTGTGAAGCAACCTTGTTTCTAATCTAAATTTAAACTTAAAAATAAAAAACAAAGATAGGTTAGATGATAGAATATTTTCTTAAATTTTGCCCAATGTTAATGGACTAAATATTGTTAACTATAGTTCTTCTTTGATGTTTTATAGAATTGTACTAAGTTAAAATTAAAACTTCCTTTCTGTTTTAGACAGAAGAGGAGATGATTCTTCACATCAAATTTTCACTTTCTTGCATCCACACTCACGTACTTCATTCCGTCCTGGACCTTGAGATACAGAACATCCTTGAGATGGCTCAGAAGGTCCATTCACTGCCTACATCCCCATGAAGATCTCACTTCAGTGTCTGCAAGGAGCGCACAACTCTGTCGATTGGTATTCTCACCTCTGGGTTTGTGCCACGAATGTTCACATTCATGCAAACAGAGAAATAAAAAACAAAAGTTAATTTGTGTCTAATCAAGTGATAACATTGAAGAGAGGTAGAAATAGCTCAGCGGGTATGAGCAAATTTTTTCCTTGCGCAAGACTGTGGTTCACTTCCCTGGTCCCAGTTCTAGCTACCTTCAGTTCTAGGGAGAGCCTCTTTCTCCCTTTCAGAGTATTCAAGCGCCAATATTGTGCCAAAGGTTGCATACACACAGGCAAGAGTCACACACATAAAAATGAAAAGGAAGAGAAATAAGTCATTAAGTAAAAAGATCTGCAGGCAGACAAGTTGGCACAAGACTTTAATTCCAGCATTGAGGAGGCAGAAGCAGAAGAATATCTGCAATCAAGACCACCTTCTCTCAGAACTATATTGTACACCTCATAAAAGGGAGGATTAATGAAGCAGGATTTGTGAAAGTTAGAGGCCATTTTGGGCAGCATCAGGAATGCCAGATACCCTTATATTTATTGTTAAACCTGTCCCAAGAAATCTAAAAGCTGAGAATATACGTGCAAAATTAACAACTGGATAATTCTGGGTTGGAGCAATGAGTGACTTCTTATTTGTTTGTTTTTGTTTATTGGTTGGTTTGTTTACTAAGTTACATTTTTCAACAAATGGTTTTACTGTGTACTCTGTGCTTTCCTGCAAATCACCCTGTAGACCAGGCTGACTTTGGACTCCGGGAACTGCCTGCCTCTCCTGTCCAAGCTCTGTCATAAAAGGTGAGTGCTACCACTGCTGCCTGGCTTCAATGAATGATTTCTTTTTTTCAGACTCCATTTCTCTGTTTAGCTCTGGCTGTCCTGGAACTAAATTTGCAGACCAGATTTGCCTCTAAAACACAGAGATCAGCCTGAGTGCTGGAATTAGAGAGTTGTACCACCAACACCTGGCTCAAGGAATGCTTTACCAACAATAGTCTCATTTTTCCTGGGTTGTGATCTGATATTCTCAATCAATATGATCTAAATACTGAAAGAAGCAAGAGAGTGGAAATTCAATCATCAAGTCAGACCGCAGATTTGGCTGAGACTGTTTGTCTACACATAAGAACTTTCAGTGGAATGATATATAAAGAGTTAGAGCAGTAAGAGAAACCAGCAGAGTCTTGGAGCCTGGAGACACTTCCTGCACCTGCCTGAGTTTGGAGGCTTCTCACCTGTGTCCAGCTCAGGTAAGACCCAAGATCCAAAAGGACACCTTATTTCATGGGCCCTAATCTAGCCTTGTCCTCACTTCAAATGTATGTTATGTTTTATGTATTCTTTAATTTTACATATTCCTTTGGTTTTGGTTTTGGTTTGTTTTCTTTGTTTGTTTTTTAGATAAATACAAACAGAGATTCTCCTACCTCAGCCACCTGAAGGCTGGATACCCAGAATACCATAGTGTGTTCTCCTTATTATGCCACACTTAATTTGGACATCTGTGGTTTTTGTTGTTGTTGTTGTTGTTGTTGCTTCAAACAGACACATTAAGAATGTCAGGGTGACCTTGAACTTCAGGCTATTCAGATCAGAAAGACAAATATGAGTCACTCAAATGCTTGGGCAGTGCTAACCTTTATGTAAATTTAAGCCAGACATCCTTGTGCATGCTTTTCATCCCAGCAATAAGGAGGCAGAGACAGGCTGTTCTCT
>NW_024432390.1:0-10749 GCF_017639785.1 Mesocricetus auratus
TTTTAATAAAATATCCACAAGTATCAAAAGTATAATTATCTGATAACAAGTGTTGTCAATATTTCCTTCCTTGCTCCCTCCCTGCCTTCCTTCTTTCATTTCATTCTTTCTTTCTTTCTCTCCCTTCTCCTTCTCCTGAGCCCCAAAGATTGTATGTGCTAAGCAAAACATTTCTATCATCTCTCCTGTTCTTTCTTTTCTTTTCTGTCATCCTTGATTCATCATCATGTAAATGTCGTTTTAAGCTTAAGATTTGTTGTTTTTCTCTGGAATTTTATAATCATACCAATCTGATGAGTAGGTTTCTCCTACAATGTCTAATCTTAGTCCTACTAATTATACAAATACCGTGATTTTGCTTTCTCTTTACTACAGATACAAATTTACTTTCTTCCTTTCACTTACGTGCAATCCCCACTTATTCATTACCTCTAAATGTATTAAAATATAAGTGAAACCCATGTAAAGACTTCATTATCTTTATTTTAACCAGTGTGACCCCATGATGCACGTTCAGTAATTGTACATAAATTACTGCACAGAGTGTGACTTGAAAACTCTTATTTCAAATGTTTTTCAATCATGTCACCGCTGTAGCATATAAATAAAAATAATGACTATAGAGCAAAAAAGCAAATGAAAACCTGACCAGTTGACATTAAATTAGTGTAGGCTGAACACAGGCAAAGTAGAAAGGAAACTAATGGCTGTTTGGTTTATTTGGGAAGACTTGAAATAGAAATGCAGTTTCACCTCTAATGGTTTTCTTCCCACAGTTTTCTGTGTGTTTTGTTTAACTAGTTGAATTAACTGGAGACTACATTTTAGATGAGGGTTCTAGAAATTGGACAAGAAGAGGATAAATTTAGTTTGGGCATTAATATAAGCTGAAGAAAAGCAATGTGTTGCTTCATTATTTAGGTGCTGAAAATTAGAAGACAATGAATCTTAGCTCATGATCAGCATTCAGGAGAGAACATTCAGAAAGGATATTCTCAAAAGAATTCTCGTTTTATTTAGCTGCAAGTCTAATGGCTTAAAATGTATCTGTACTGTGTAAATATTTATCGAGAAGACTAGCATTTAGAAAAGGAAGGTCAGTAATTTGTGTGACCTACATAAAAGTATGAGGCCATTAGTTGATCCACAGGTGTAAGAGGAATTGAAAAATTCATCAGCCTGTATGGAATGGTTAACAAATATTTTCTCGTCATTGAAAATACAGAGTATCTTTTTACAAAAGAAAGAAAGAAAAGCATTTATCTGCTCATAGAGTCAGTCTGAGACATGAAGACAGGTCTGGAGAGGTTGTGGGTACTTGAGAAAACTCTATTTGCCCCTGTCTTCATGGTGGTTGTATCAGAGAGAGTCATTTCAGTGCAGAGGAAGCTGTTTCTCTACAATGCTAATATGCTCATTTCTGCAGGAGCCCTAGAAAGGTTATAGCATCATTTATTTCTTAATATCTCACCTACACAACAGGAAAATCTCATTAAAGCAATAGATTCAAAGCCGTAATAAAGATTGAATTATCATTTAACATAGAAATTGAAGTCATCATGTAAGACCAATAACTGAAAAATGAGGAACCGTAACCTAGTAGATAACGGTAATGAAAGATTAATCTAAACACCCAGGGGGATGATTATGGGTCTTTTTATCACACACACACACATACACACACACACACACACACACACACATGCATGCTCACGTGCACGCGTGCACACACACACACACACATACACACACACACATATGTATCATATTCTCCCTGCACAAATACTTTAGATAATTAGCTATAGTGTGGTTACGTGATTAATCCTCAATATTTTTATTTGAAATCGAGGTTTTCCACTCACCTGTCTTTAACTTGAATTTTGAAATTGAAGTTTAGATTTTGTGTGTTAGTTTTCTGCTTCTTCAAATGAATGAGTAAAACAGCATTTGTAGCTAAAGCATGAGATTTTGCTAAGACAAACAAGCTATTTAGTTTTCCCTAATTTCTCATGCTAAAATTTGAACAATCTGAGACACTTTTTGATCCTTATCCCCCAAATGAAGAGAAAAAAGTTTGAAAAAATAATCTATGAAAACATAAAATCAAATAGAAGTTAAGTATTTTTAATTACTTGTGACATTTACCTGTAACATTGTCATTCAGGTCGTCACAGATTCAAGGAAACTATCTGATTTTAGGGCATTTCTGGCTGAAAATAATGCAGGATTTCAACTTGGAAGTAATAATATTGGTTTGAGAAAATGCTCTGCTGCCACACAGCTTCCTAGAAATGATGTAGTTGCTTCAACGATGTTAAATAGAAGTAGCATATATTCACAATTTTCTGTTTGTTTTAGAAGCTTCCACAACTGACCTTGACACCCTTTATATGAATTCTGTTTCTTTTATAATTATTAGAAAGTTACCATAATATATCATCCTAAGGGAAGGTATCATGTGACCTGCCATCAAGAATTTAATAAAATGTCTCTGACATGTTTCTAACCTTTTCTTAATATTTTAAGTTGTTAACTCCCTGGATTTTCTCACTTCATACTTTTCTCTCATTTTCCTTTGAACCTTCCAAGATGTCTTTAGACTTTTTCTTATTCTACACAAATATTGAGATTTCACCACAGTCTGTTCTTTTCTTTCCTCCCTCTTCCCTCCCTCTCTTCATGCCTTTCTTTTCTTCTGTCTTTTTATCTTTTTTATTCTTCTTATATAATGCATTCTGAATGCAGCCTCCCCTCCATTCCCTCCTCCCAGTCTCCCACCTTCCCCTCTACACTAGACTCCTTGCTCCTCTGTTTTCCTCCAGAGAAGAGCAGCTCTCCCAGGGATATCAACTGATCATGACATAACAAGCTACAGTGAGACTAGGAACAAACCTCATATCAAGGAGGCAAAAGCAATCCAGTAGGAGGTACAAGGTCCCAAGAACAGGCAAGAAAGTCAAGAGGCCACCACGACTACTAAGTGTCTTCACTGGGGTAACCCTTCTAGATTTCAGGGAGTTTCCAATGCAAGTGGTGTCCACACGGCTCCCCAAATACACTAGTTCCAGTTGTTTCTCCAAGTACTCTCTCCTTCCAAACCCCTACCCCTACCCTAATCTCTCCTGTTCCAATACCCACCTGCTCCAAGTCCACAAGAGAAATCTATTTTATTTCCCTTGCCCAAGGAGATCCATGCATCCCAATTTGGTACTTACTAACTCTGGTTCTGTGGATTATAGTGTGATTATTATTTACTTATCAGCTAATTTCCACTTATAAGTGAATATATACCATGTTTGACTTTTTTAGTCTGAGTTAATCTCACACAAGATAGTTTTATTTTTCTGTAGCCATCCATTTGCCGGCAAATTTCATGATGTCCTTATTTTCAGCAGCCAAATAAGATTCCATTTTACAAATGTACCACACATTCTTTATTTATTCTTCAGTTGAGGGACTTGTAGGCTGTTTCCAGTTCCTGACTATTACAATAAAGCTGCTATGAACATGGTTGTACAGGTGTCCCTGTTTGCTATTCCTCCCCATAATTCTTTGAGAAGATGAACCTGTATCATAGTTATAATGATATTTCATCAACTCCCATGGTTCCACCTGTGCCTCTCTACTTTTGACTCAAGTGCACATAAGTAGCTGCAGCCTACCCTCCCTGAATGAGACTGAACATTAGCAGTGGGTGCTGGCCTCTTGCAACAAGGCCTCATGCATTCTCAGTATCCACCTTTGAGAAGCTGCACTTACGTGAGAACAACTAGTGAGAGGAAAGGTCAGCTTTCCCAGGCCTGGCGGGGCTGGCTCAGGATAGTCCTCTAACTTCATCTTGCATGTTTCCTGAGGTCTCCTGAGGTGACATTGGCCACCGACATCAACATAGACCTCAGTTGCAGTTGGACTACAGACCCAGACATGGCCCTTGGCAGCAACTTGGACCCAGATGACATCCTGGATTTGGGTAGAAGGAATGGCCACTGAGGTGGGAATGGTTCTGGCAGCTGTGTAGCCATGGGAGCTAGCCCTTGCACTTGGGACAGAGGGCCCCCACCTTTCACCATAAGCGAGGATGACCTACTCTGAGGGCATGCATGTAGGGGAGCTGCCTCTGCCCCCACACCTCAGGCAGGTGGCTCCAATGGCTTGATCTGATCCACCTGACTAACACCCAGGCCCACAACTGTGCCTTGCGTTGACCTACCCTAGCATCCACCCGATGTGGGTGTTGCTGGAGCTGGTGAAGGAACTAGTCCTGTGGAATATTACCCACAAGATTTCCAAGACCCAGGGTAGCCACCGGATACCCCAGAAGAGTTCTGGTGAGGGTTCAGGATGGTGTACCAAAATGCAGGGTCCTTGAACCAGACCAGTGACTCATTGCAATGGACATTTGCCAGTCAAGCTGATGGGAAAAAAGGAGTATACTACTACATGACACACTGAAGCCTCCAGTGCTATCAGGATGGATGAAGAGGTGATGGAGAGGCAGGAGAGGAGAAGCAGAGATTTTTCTGTTCCTGGTGTGGTTTTTGTTCTGTTTATTTGGTTTTCTTCTTTGGTGGTTGTTCTTGCTTTGGTTTGCTTGCTTTTTGTTTTCTTTCATGGAGGGGGCACAACAGGGATGAGGGGGATATAGAGGGGACTGAGGTAAACAGAATTGGGGTGCATGATGTGAAACCCCAAAAGATCAAATAAAGAAGTTTAAAAACAACTATTTTCTCAAATAGCCCTTCTATGTTCTCCAATGCACAGCAGAGTCAGTCCACATCTTTCCTACATCATAGAAATTGAGCGTGACCCCTGTTTTCTCATCTATGCATGAAGACCAACTCTGACTGTTAACATGTCTGTCTTCCTTCATGTCAACCTTCATGTTATCCATGTGGATCACTGAAACAATCTGCAGTTTGTCATAGTAGGGATGAATGATATTGTCATTTCATCAACAAATTCTACATACCACATGCAACTAATTTCTAGATATGCATATTAAATCTGTAAGTCTGAACAGAGGTCATGGAATTACAGGGGGAAAGTCAATTCCCATGCTTTACCCCAAGCAAAGAGCCCAGTTTGGTGGCCATTTCTAATTGTGTTGGACTTTCAGGTCAGGGTCCCTTTGGCGATGCAAGCCTATTAGGGAGATGCCTGTGGGAACTCTAATTTGTCTATATGGAGGGCTTGTGTGTGGGAGGGCTCTGGAGGAGTGTCAGGTCCCTTTGAGCTCTCTGTACTGTTTCTGTAGACAGAGACATGCCCTGGTGATCATGAGCTACTCTAAGACTGGGATGCTTTAACAGGTCTCTCTCCTCTCTCTGTCTCTGTCTCTGTCTCTGTCTCTGTCTCTGTCTCTGTCTCTGTCTCTGTCTCTCTCTCTCTCTCTCTCTCTCTCTCTCTCTCTCTCTCTCATGCGTGCCAGAATTCTTGAGTCAAGGGTAAGCTTCTGTGAGTCAAGGGTAAGTTTCTATACCCATCTTCTGGGTGGACAGTTCTGGACAGCATGTAAAATCTGTGGAGGGTTTCTGTGATGTTAGGATGTGATGTAGGAATTTAGCTGCTACTCTGGTCACAGAAACCACAGCAGCCCTTCCCCTCTCACAGGAATGAGAAGCACCCTGTTAAGACTATGAATATCCAGCTAAAGAGTTCTTGTGCCAGGGATTCTCACCTGAGTGAGTGTACGCATGGGGGTGGTATTGATAGACACAGTGCTCCTTCTCCCTTTCCCTGACTCCTGTCAGGGAATCAGAGAGCCTGGCTGCAGGCTTGTATTGTGAAACCTCCCTCAAACTCAAAAAGGCGTAACAACAACATGCACCTTATGTCTGCAGTATGATCCCTCTCCCTTCAGTGCCCTCACGCAACACCATTATGCTGTCCTTGGTGCCGACCCTTAACTCTCTTCAGAGTCTTCATCAAGTTTTTGTCTGTCTGCCTGCCCATGGCATGAATCCCTCTTCTAATAACCTCCATACCCCAAACAATCCATCTCGCTGTCCCTTTCACCTGTGGCTGATGAGGTCCTGTTGACAGTCTGCCTGCCATCTCACCTGGTGTGTATGATTTTGTGATAGGTCTTTCTTTCCATGGCATATGTCTGTGACACCTCTAGATGTTCTGTGTGGCAGTCCAAAGAAAGATGTGAGATCTCTGAGACTGCATGATCTCTATGTGTCATGAGAGGTCTGCTGAGTACAGGGTCAGTATGGTCCTTTTTCTGAGGGTACTGTGTGAGGTCTGGAAAGCTAGCTGATATCACTGTGAGGAAGTGCGGTGTGGCATCCAAGGGCACCAAGTGACATCTATACCTTAGGGCCTGGAGAAGTTTGCTGAGGTCTCCATTAGAGTCTCTATAAAATATCTCTTTGAAAACTCAGTACAGACTCTGAAATTCCTTAGTTTTGCATGTTATAAGATGTACCAACCATAAAAGTCAATGTGGGGGTTATTGTCAGGGCTTCAGTGTGTAGCTTCCTGGGGGTATTTTGTGATTCTGAAAGTCTTTGGGTGATGTTTCTCTGTGAGGGTCTTTGTAGAGGCCTGGGTGGTCTATGTTCAGGCCTGTAGAGGTCTGAGTGCACTTCTGGGGATCTGTATGTAGATGCCAGTGTCAATCTCCCTGGAAGGAAGTTAATGTGTCTCTTTGGATTTATCCCAGGGCCTGCACAGATATTAGTCCCTACTGTCCCACTAGGCGGTTTTCTGCAAATGTCTACGGACATTTGTGTGGATGTGTGGGTGTATCTGTGAAGTTCTCTGGAAATCTACAATGTCAATTTAGAATTCTCTGAGGGACTTGAAAAATGTGTGTGGTTTCTGTGTTGAGGAAGTCTGTAAAAGTGTCTTCTTGGATCTATGTAAAAGATTTTGGAGGTCTCTTCCCATATTGCCAAGCACTCTCGGTAGCAACCTCCTTCTGTGGGATGCTCTGGGTAAGTCTCTGTGGAAATGTCTGGGAATCTTTGTGTTTTGATCTATGAATGTCTCTGGAAATAGATTCTGGAAATATGAAATATTTCTTACTGAGGATAAATATCAGAGACTTATTCTGTGGAGATCTCTATGGGAATCTATCAGTGAGAATTACTGTAGATGTATCTGTGAGGTTCTCCAGGCCCATGGCATATCCACTATACTTGACAAGGCAGCCCTATTCCTGCTGCTGCCTGGTCTGAGGATGCCACTGTCTATAGTGCTTGTACCATAAGGAATACTGAGACCCACTCCTCCCAAGACTTTCTGCATTCTGGGTTCCTGATAGGACTCAGTAGTCTCATCCTTACGGTCCTGGCTTCACTTTGGTTTCTGGGCAAACTGTGCAGTCTGTGGTCATAGATACAGGGCCAGCTCAGAAGAGAAAAGAGGGTTCCATATCCACTCCTAAAGAGATGCAGAGTTTCACATGTAGACTCTCAAGAATGTGTTGTAACAGGCCCCATGGCCATATCCTTTACTTTGGTGGTACCTTCTGGAAGAAAGTTTTCTGCCAGGAAATAAGTGACACTACTGGAGCTGTATACTGGCAGGATTTGGTGAGCAGTAGTGCAGGGTACCCTGAGAATTGGCGGCTCTTGTTTGCAGTTATCACTGCTTGTTTCCTAAGAGAACAGAGACTGGGCGAAGGAAACCAGGGAGGAAGCTGAGTGAGGCCCAGGAAGGGACCCTTTTTGGCCTGCCCAGAGACCCAAAGAGCACTGGCACTTTGGACAAGTCACTTTCACTGTGTGAGGCAGCCCTGTGAGAAGGCCTGTTCTGCTCTCATGGGAAAGCAAGGGATGAAGGCCTAGAAAGACTTGAGTGTGCCCACAGTGTATCCCTTCAAACCTTTTCAGTTGTCCTCCGTTCCCTTGGCAGTAACACTGACACAGTATGAGTGTGCCAAGACCACCAGGATGTGAGAGACCTTCAGAATCCCCAATTTCTGGACTTTCCAGGAGTTTGTCTGTAGAATTGAGAAGGTAAGAGCTTACAGATTACTAGACCTGCTGTGAGGAAGCTGATCTTCATTCCTTGGATTTGTTTCAAATCTTTTAAAGCTAAAGTGCTCCTCCAGTCCAAATTGAAGGGAGGGCAGTGGCTTCACATGAATGGAAAGGCTTAGGGCATCCTCATGTTAAGCAGCCTCATGCTTGGCTCTAAACTTTTTGTTTTCTACCTCCCTCCTTGGGCTAAATATGTAGAGGGGCGCTGCATATTGAGTGGACCAGAAGGACGTACAAATGACCAGACATCATGAGACCCTCAGCAAGCATTCTGAGCTGCCACACTCATGAAAGTTGTCAGTTCCATGCTGGCCACCATTCTGGTATTGAAAGCTGACACAAGACAGGGTAACACTGCTTTGTCATCCAGGCTGAGCTAGGAGGCATGGAGAACTCATCTGGTTCGAATCTTCCATTGAGGTAGGTAGGGGGTCCTGAGGATCTCTAGGTCCTTTCTTTCTTGGCATAATATCCAGAGGTCATGATCCTCCTACACTGAACAAATGCCATCACAGTGCCTACTTGATGACATTGTGCTGGTTCTTGTGAGTCTCTGTACACAACTAAATAAAGTTCATGTTAGAGCAAATCAGGAGAAAGAAATGGTAAAAACTGGCCCTAAGTGTGGTGTATGACAGCTTTGACTTAGCACTCCCCAATTTTAAAGGCTTGTATGGGTCTTATCGTTTTGATTTAGCATCCCCACACCAATCCTAAAGACTTCTTGTTTGTGTCTTGTAGGGTTGACAGTCCAATAATTAACAGTATAATTAACAGTCACTACAATGATGGAACCAGGGGATGGTAAGACCTCAACAGCCATTGTCTCTTCTTTGAGGAGCCTTTCCCCTCCAGAAACAGTACTGAGGTGGACCAGATGCATACATTTCCCTGTTGCCTAGCACTGTAGACACAACCTCCAGACAAAACACACAGAAAGTAATGAATGACTAAAAGTTTAATTATTTTACATTTAGAAAAGTACTACTTTTCAATAATGTCCACTTCTATGGGGGCAGTGCCTAGGACAGTGAATAGGGGTCCCAGGGACATGTGGTGTCTGTCTTATTCCCTGATAGACGGGGGCTTGGTACACAGGTTGTCTCAGTATCTGGACCCCGTTGCAACCATAGGCCATCCATTTGTCTGTGGAGGCTTGTCTGTGCACCTTGGGGATAGCTTGTTGAACACAGTTCATGTTTCCTTGTCTTATCTTTGATTCGACAGTAGGAATGCTATGATGGCAGACATGCCTACAAACTGAAGCTATGGATGGTTCATGTAAATTCTTTGAGTGAACACATTGATGGTGGACAGCGTGTTTCTCCACTGGAACCCATACAGCCGAGGTCTTGTGGTTCTGTGCCTCAGCAACCTGTTGTGGCATGAATACTCGGCTTCCCGCTGACACTCGGCTTTGGATTGGGGCTGATGGGGCCTTGACTTTTTCTTGTGTATTTTTCTTAACTTTTACTTTGGGGGTAAAAATTGACAGTAGGAAGCTTTTGATCTTGTGCCCAAACTTCTTCTCATTACTATCTGACTTGGAGGCTTGGGCAGGCCTTTTCTGTGAATGATATAGGTCGTGCGTTGGACTTCTATAGTTATTTGCACCAAAGATGTGGCTTGTAAATGGTTCCTGGGATTGAGATATATTGGGGACAGTCACTTCTCTTGACAAAAAAGGGAACTTGTCGTGGGAGGTTGATGTTCTTGTTGTGGACACGGTCTTGCAGCTGGACTTGGAGGCCCTGGAGGACAGGATATCTGCAGCAAGAACCACCTCAGAGGCACAATTTTGAAACAATGTGCCAGTGGCACAGTCCTGTAGCACAACCCCAGGGGCTGAGCAGTGATGTATGTCCAGGCCTGTGTATTCTGTTGTCTTATCAGTAGTTCTAGAAGAGGATGGACTTTCATTATCTGTTGACTGATACATACCTCTGATTAGGCCTGGAGCTGACTCTGGCTTACCTGTACAAGATGTAACAACAGTGTTACACTGCCAGGTTCTGCCTCTAAGGCTCTGTCCAGTGGACACAGATTTAATACTATCTTCATGGATAGTTGGGGAGACCTCAGAGGGCACAGAGTTGTTACTGGTTGGAGTAGCTCTCAGGAGTTCCAGCTGGAGTGCAGAAGGAGGGTTCTTTGTAGATTTCACAGGGGAATCTCCTTTCATTGCAGTCTCTTCTGGGACTTGCTTGAAAGGTTCTCCCAGGACACTGGACTTAGTAGGAAGGGAATTATTTCTAGAATCCCCAAAGGACAAGGAGGCATTGGAGGGCTCTTGAAAAGGCACAAAGGTAGCCTTGTTTCTGCTAAAAACACGTATGATCTTGAGGCCTCTGAGGGCCAAGCTCCACCGGTGCTTCACTAGACATCTGGTTAGATGTGTTTGTAGCAACTTCTGTGTACCAGAATCTAGGAAAGAAGGCCCCTGAGAATATTTCTTGTCACTTTTCAAATCGTGAAAGGATGTTCTTTCCATGGTCATCTTGCTGTTGTGTATATGCTTGCACTTGCTTGAATGGATATGTAGTGTGCCTTCTAGATGTTTCTTTCCTGGTCCCACCAGAGCAACACTTGGTGTGTCACCTCCTGGGTGTCTCATGTATCTGGTTTCCACCTCTGCCCCAGAGATAATCTCTACAACTTTGCCCAGGGAACCTTCTGGGCTCCTATCCAGATCTTTCAATACTCTTCCTAGACAGCTTCTTAGATCCTTGCATGGATCCCTTGGGAGTTGGGCTGTCTT
>NW_024432391.1:0-205 GCF_017639785.1 Mesocricetus auratus
CTCTATTACACGGCTGGTGTCATTCAGGCATTTATGTTGGGCCCACTGCCTCAGATTAGAATTAGGCTTTCTAATTATAAGTATGCATGAAGATCACCTTCATCATGGCTATTGTATGTTACCACATAATTTTTATCCTCTTTTAAAATTAATCGTCTTAGCTTGACGCATACAAATTTGCCCATTTAAGGCTCCAAATGTGCTA
>NW_024432392.1:0-2178 GCF_017639785.1 Mesocricetus auratus
AAAAAGTAGTCATAAGGTATTTATTTGGTTAATTATTGTTTAATTTTACTGAGAGATATTGTCATGTGATTCAGGATGACCTTTAACACCTGATAACAATAAATTGTTCCACTACCTCATTGCTACCAGCACAGGCCTCTCTCATTTTGCATGATAAAATCAGTATACATGTTGAAGTAGATTCACATACATACACACACACAAATACACTTTATTTTATGAGAGCCATATATAAAAAGAATTCATTTTTCCCTTAGAAATCATGTTTTTATGTAATATCGAATAACAAGAGAGCTCTCTAAAGAGAAAAACAGAAATAGAATTTGCAATTTATGAAGTTATTCAAGCTGAGAATGTGGTGCATCTCTCTGGTATTATCTATTCATTACTTCCCTTATGGACTATTGACACATTTAAAAAAGTGAACCTTGATCTTTCTATCCTCAAGCATATACTCAAAATTCCATGAAGTCAATCATTTGGTTTCTCATATTTTCTTGCATTTCAGTTTCAATCATATAAAATATAATGGTAGCCTTACTGATATAAAATATATTGTTTACTAAATCACCAATATTAGTAAGATTTTATCATGTACTGAAAGTGGATTCTTTACTTTATGCAATAAAAAATCAATGGCACTTGTATTCACTTTAACAAGAAAAAAATTAGATTAATCCAAGCTTATGCTTTCTACCTACTGGTAATTTGCAGTAATTTTATTCATTTTCTTACAATTAATGGCGTCCCCAAGTATATTTTTTCACATCTCTTTACATGGAATCATCACTTAATTGGTAGTAATTATTGCAGTTCTTACTAATACAAAAATCCTTACTAAAAATAAGGAGATTTATCAGGATTCTGAAACCCATTTGCACATGGCTTTTATCCTGCCACCATGCCACACCTGGGGATTTGTCCCTTAAAAATGAAATTCTGACAAGAGGAGGAAGAGAGTACAGGGAAGTAGCTGTACCTGCAGCAGCATCAGGTAAAAAGGCCGGCTTTCCAGCATGTGTTCCAGTGCCTCTGGATCACCTGGGAACTGCACAGAGCTCCCAATCCCAGCGGGAAACAAGCACCCCAGACTCCAGGTCTTCTCTCCCACCAATGAGACCAGGAAACCAGAGGAGGCAGGGAGTACCAGGAAGCAGCTGTTCAGGATCAGGTACAGCAGGACCCAGCATAGGGTCCAGGGGACCAGGTAGGAGACTAAGCGCCTCAGATTCCTGTTCTTCTCCACCCACGGGACTAGAAGGAGGACAAGGAATAGAAGAACTACCAGATTATTGGACTTGCTAACACCCACCTAAAGGGAACTCTGGTCCCCAGACCAGTAAGGGGCTCTTTCTGCACCCACTAGAAGAAGAGATGATGAAAGAGACAATACAAAAACACACTCAGCAACAGAAAAACAAATATGACACCGCCAGATTCTAGAGACTCCACACCAGTAAGACTCCAAAATTCCAATGCGAACAAAGCAGAAGAGAACGACCTTAAAACCACTTTCATGAAAATGATAGAAGCCCTAAAAGAGGATATAGGAAAATCCCTCAAAGAAATGGAAGAAAAATAAACCAAAAAATGCAAGAAATGGAAGAAAGAACAAACCAAAAAATACTAGAATTTGAAGAAAAATCAAACCAAAAAAGGCAGGAAATGGAAGAAAAAACAAAGCAAAAAATGCAAGAATTGGAAGAAGAAACATACCAAAAAAGGCAGGAAATGGAAGAAGAAACAAAGCCAAAAATGCAAGAAATGGTAGAAATAAACAAAGCAAAAAATGAAAGAAATGGAAGAAGAAACAAGCCAAAAAAAGGCAGGAAATGGAAGAAGAAACAAAACAAAAAATGCAAGAAATGGAACAAAAAGCAAACCAAAAAATGCAAGAAATGGAAGAAAGAACAAAGCAAAAACTTCATAAATGGATGAAAAGATAAACCAAAAAGTGCAAGAAGCAAAGCAAACACTGCAAAGGTTGAAAACTGAAATAGAGACAATAAAAAAACACAATCTGAAGAAAGGCAGAAAATAGACAAGCTGGGCAAACAGTCAGGTACTACCCATACAAGCATTACCAACAGAATAGAAGAGCTGGAAGAGAGAATCTCAAGTGTTGAAGACACACTAGGAGAAATGGATTCATCAACCAAAGAAAATCTTATGTCCAAC
>NW_024432393.1:0-1989 GCF_017639785.1 Mesocricetus auratus
ACAGTGTTGTAAAGTTTGTTTTTAAGAAGGTACACATGTAAGTTCTCTCTTAGTGTTGTATCGTTAGTTTTCAAGGTGTTACACATTTAGTTTCTCCAACAGTGTTGTGTCGTTATTTTTTATAAGTTACAGGTGTGGATTCTCACACAGTGTTGAATCATTAGTTTTCAAGAAGTTATGCATTCAATTTAGAACTCAGTGTTTTATCGTTAGATTTCCAGAAGTTACATATATAGATACACACCCAGTGCAGTATCGTTATTTTTAAGTAAGTTACAAATCTCACACAATGTTGTATCGCTTGTTTTCAAGATGGTACTCACATAGTTTCCCACATTGTTTCCATTCTTTTCAATAAGTTAAACATATAGATGTGCAGGCATCTTTGTATCATTAATTTTCAAGAAGTTACGCATGTAGTTTCTCACACTGTGTTGTATCGTTAGTTTTCAAGAAGATACAAGTTTAGATTCTCACACAGTGTTGGATCATTAGTTTTCAAAATGTTACATGTGTAGATTCTCAGACAGTGTTGTGTCCTTTATTTTTAAGAAGTTAGGCATATAGATTCGAACACAGGGTTTTATCGTTACTTTTCAATAAGATACACGTGTCGATTCTCAGTTTTTTTTGGATAGTTTTCGCGTAGTTACACATGTATTTTTTCACACAGTGTTGTACCCCCTTGATCTCCTTTTGTTGTATTATTGCTCTAGGTGGTGGATAACATTGATAGATTTTCATATGTTGAACCATCCCTGAATCCCTGTAATCAAGTCTACTGGGTCATGGTTGATGAGATTTCTGATGTGTTCTTGGATGCGATTTGCCAGTTTTTTGTTGAGTATTTTTGCATCAATGTTCATGGGGGAAATTGGTCTGAAGAGCTCTTTCTTACTTGTATTTTTTTGTGGCTTGGTTATCAATGTTATTGAATCCTCATAAAAACAGTTTGGCAAAGACTCTTCTGCTTCTATTTCATGTAACAATGTGAGGAAATTCGTATAAGCTGTTCTTTGAATTTTTTGGTAAAATTCTGCACTGAAGCCATATGGTCCTGGGCTGTTTTTTGGGAGAATTTTGATTACTGCTTCTATTTCCTTAGGTGTTATAGTTATATTTAAATTGCTTACCTGTTCTTGATTTAATTTTGGCAGATGATATCTATCCAGGAAGTCATCAATTTCCTTTAAATTTTCAAATTTTGTAGAATACAATTTTTCTATTTTTAAAACTATTTTATTACTTTAATTTTAAATAGCTTTCTTCACATGTTGATTCTTGTTCCCTCTCTCTCTCCCCTCTTCCTTCACCTCCTACTATCTCCCACAGTCTCCCACCGTATCTCCACTTCCGTCCACATAGGGGATATCCAGAGTCTGTCACTTCCATCAGGGCAGGGTCCAGGCACTCCCCTAAATGTCCAGGCTGAGAGAGAATTCTGCTTTGTGTTATGGACACACGAATTCCTTTTGTATAACAGATATAAACACTGATCTACTGCCCAGGGCTCCATAGGTTGCCCAGGCCTCTTCAGTGACTCTCATATTCTGGGTCATTCCCATGATGGCTACCCACCTGTCAGTCTGGGGTCCAAGAGCTCGCCCTTGTTCAGATCAGCTGTCTCAGCTGGTTTTGCCAGCCCATTCTTTGCCGATATGCTCATCGCTCCTCTCTCTCTGTGTCATGGGCTTCCATGGGTTCAGTCCAGTGTTTAACTGTGGGTGTTTGCCTCTGCTTCCATCAGTAACTGGATGAAGTTTTTAGGATGGCATATATGGTAGATGTCAAATTCATTTTCAGGAATTGGCATTTAAGTATAATGTATCTGTCTGTCTGTCACAATCTATTACACAATTCATTTCTAAACCAACCTCACTCACTCATGGCCTTGCAATATATGCTTAGCCAGAAGGCAAAAAGTTCTATTTTTACTTCTGCTACCTCACAGTTGCACACTGTCTTCAGTAGAGGACACATTTAAGTAAA
>NW_024432394.1:0-3744 GCF_017639785.1 Mesocricetus auratus
ACATCTTGATGATAGTTTTGTCATGAAGGATGTCAACCATCAAAAGAGTAATTCTGTCAAAAAAGGAGTCTTGACCCAAAGTTTGAGGACCTCTTCTCTAAGTAGAACTGTCCCGCGCTACCGTCTCGCCAGCAAGAACGACGCAGAACACGCGGATCCTTCTGCAGTAAAGCTTTAATGCATCTTGAGAGATAGATGATCAGCTTCTTAGAGGGAGACCCCAAGCTAAGAAACCCAGCCCCTTATATAAGCCTAGGAGCTCCGAGTGAGACGTGTAGAGCCGGGATTGGTGGTTTGCACATCACCCCAGATGACGCCACGGGAGAGGCACAGCTTAAACGGTTAACTCCAACTGACAGCAGATGTCAGCGCCATCTTCTAACGGTTAACTCCAACTGACAGCAGATGTCAGCGCCATCTTCTAACGGCAATAGCGATAGCGAGGGCGGCTCCTCACATCTCCCCCTATTCATTTATTTTTGAAGCAATAGGACACCCACAACTTTGGAGTGGAGATAGAGGTCAAATCCCCATGTGCAAATTCGGAACATGTACAAAGCTCCTCTCCAGGGTCTTATCCCCAGAGAGAGCCCTGACCAGTCCGATGTCGTTTTTCTGGGGGAAGGAGATCATGACATAGAACCTTCATGCAAGATGACTTATCTCCCAGGAGAAAGTCGTTATACCGCAGACCTCTCCTGTGCAGTGCTTAGCCTTGCAACTCCTTGGGCTGCTGAAGCCTACCCACTCTATCCCGTGCAATGAGACTAGCCTCGTGGGGTGCAAGAGCCGGGAGGCCAGCGACCTATTGCTTTAACATGGTTAACCAAATGTCAGGGGAGGCTCCGTGTTCTAAGGCAGCAAGTGCTTGTGCCACCACCACTTTGTCTCTTTTGTTTGGGCTCTGAGCTTACACACCATCCAAAGCATCAAAACTATTCCACAGCAGAGAACTAGGCTAAATGATCCTACCCCCACCCATTCCTTAAAATAAGAAAATGCAGATGAAATCCAGGAGGAGAGGCCTTCCATCAGAGAAAGATCCAGATGCGTCGAATTCACTTGCAGGATCGCCATTCTCAACTCACGGAGTGTCTGCTCAAACTCAAAAGTCCAATTCTGTAATAAATGTTGAGACAGAGCTTGTGACAGGTTAGCTGCTCTTGTAAAATTCTCATATTGTACTGAAGTGACACAAAGGCCAGGCAACTTTTGTTCACATCCCAATTGGGCCATCTGCCACAATATATCCAATTGTTCCTGAACCAAATTAATCTGTTGGTTTACCAACATCAGGCCTCCTTGTATCTGAGAATTGGCAGTGGCCTGTTTATCTAGGACCATGGTCACAGTGGCCTATGGTTCATTAATGGTTTGAGTTGTCTGCACAGTGGCAGAAAGTGCAAGGGCCGAGGCGGTAACCGAAGCAGTAACCGCGGCGGTGGCTATCAGGCCCACAATAATAGCAGAGATCCCAAAAATCTCGCTTTTCCCTAAACAAACTCAAATTACTTGGCACCTCAACAGGAAATGGAACAAATCGAGGCATGCGCATTACCAAAGCAAAAGGGTGCTTAATAGCATTCCAGCATAATGCATAAAAACAATTCTAAGCAGAGCAATTTATTTCTTTCTGATTCTTACGTAAGGTATCATTACTCACAACCCAAATAAAGGGCAGCTGAATAATTAGTTCTCTTAAAAGGGGTATACTTAACATTGGAGGAGGACCAATCAGATGATCCATAGCTCTGTCCCTCACTCAGACTGTTGCCTAATGCCCCTTTCCAATCAAAAGTAATCTGTCCCTTCTCACTATCAAAGGAGAAAGATCAGTACAGCTTCCATTAATTCAAAAGGATTAGCATTAGATCTTTCTGGATCCATATGAATAAAATTATCCTTTAATGAAGAAATCACAGTAAAGCACAAGCTTCCTACCAATGACAAGGTTCTCTCATCCTGAAAACTCTGTATCTGAGGATCTAAAGGCAAAAAGGCAAGCCCCAACTCTCTATTAGTTGTGAAAAATCTAGGGAACTCCTGGGCATTATGCATCACTGGCATCGGTAGGGGGAAGGTAGACATGATGGCCCACCGTAACTCTCCCATCATACTAGGAACCATCATCCCGAGTAGGAGAGTCTTCATCACCCACTTGGCCTCCATCCTTCTTATTCTGGAGTTGTGAAGGAGCTCTTCGAGTGAGTCTTTCAGGGATCCACAGGGGGTTTTCTTCCTCCTGTGGAAAAACACACACAGCTCCCCTGGATCTTATAAGAATAGGATCCGGGCCTTTCCAGAGATCAGTCAAGACATCTTTCCATTTTACCATTTCTTTTGGCCTATCAGGCTCTAAACTTTGGCGATCGGCCGCAGTGTGGCCTTGGGCATCAGAGTTCAAGAAATTAAGGGTAAAAAGTGCCATGGATACAGCAACTCTTGGTACCGAGGTTAGAACATCCTCAATACTCCCCTTTTGTTTAATCAGATATGATTTGAGTGTACGATGGGCACGTTCCACAATGCCCTGTCCTTGAGGGTTATAAGGTAGGCCAGTTAGATGGGTAACATCCATTTGCCGACAAATCTGTCGGAATTTTTGAGAGGTATATGCTGGTCCATTGTCTGTTTTTAAAATTCTGGGTTTTCCCCAAGCACTCCAGGCCTCAAGGCAATGTTGAATCACATATGAGGCCTTGTCCCCTGTTAGGGGTGTGGCAAACATTACGCCAGAACAGGTGTCAACAGAAACATGAACATATTGAAGCCTTCCAAAAGAGGGAATATGAGTAACATCCATCTGCCACATCTGCAATGGTCTAATGCCACGTGGGTTTATTCCCATGTGGGGAGTAGGTAAGAATTCGCAGCAATTCTGGCATTGAGTAACAATTTCCCTAGCCTCTTTCCTGGATAGAGCAAAACGACGGCGCAAGGTCTCAGCCGTCACATGAAAGCGCTTATGGAATTCTTTTGCTGCTTGTGCATGGGTAGACAAGGCAGCGGCCACCAGCTTTGTAGCCTTGTCCGCTAAGTCATTCCCTAAGGACATGGGACCTGGGAGTCCAGAATGTGCTCGGACATGGGAAATGAAAACAGGAAATCTCCTATTTAACAAGGCAGCTTGTATCTTCTGAAAGATGTTAGCAACTCTGCTGGAGGATCTTATTATTCCAGCTATCTCAAGGAGATTAACTGCATTAACCACATAAGAGGAATCTGATACAATATTGAGGGGTCCTGGAAAAGCCTCAAGAACCTCCAGTACTATCAGACATTCTACAACTTGAGGTGAAGTTTCATTATATTGTTTAGATATAACCCTATCCTTGACCACATAAGCTCCCATACCAGTTTTCGATCCATCAGTGTACACCACAGTCCCATCTGGGAGTGGGTCTTTAGCTGTCACTTGTGGAAACACTATAGCCTGGTTTAGGGCAAACTGTAAAATTGGATGCTTTGGAAAATGATTATCAATTTGTCCTGAAAAGGAAGTAACTAAAACTGCCCAATCACTAGATGTGGCTGCCAAGGTCTGAACTTGTGCAGCAGTATAAGGCACAATCAAGGAATCAGGATCCCTGCCAAAATGTGTAACAGCTGCTTTTATTCCGCGAAGCGCGAGCTGTGCAACAGCATCAGGGTACCAGTCAATAATCTTAGCAGGGGAAGCATTTGGATGAATCCAAAGTAATGGTCCATGTTGCCACAGGACTGCAGTTGGCAATTGAGCTGTCT
>NW_024432395.1:0-5604 GCF_017639785.1 Mesocricetus auratus
CATGCAAATCTCAGGATTCCATTGTTTTTTTCTTATGAGTAGTACTCCATTGTGTAAATGTACTACATCTAGGTTCCTTCCAAGTTCTGGCTATTATAAATAATACTGCTATGAACATAATGGAACAGACATCCTTGTTGTATGAATTGGCATCTTTTGGATATATGCCTAAGAGTGGAGTTGCTGGGCGTTGTGGTAGGTTTATTCCCATTTTTCTGAGTAATCTCCATATTGATTTCCAAAGTGGGTGAACCAGTTGGCATTTCCACCACCAATGGAGGATATTTCCCCTTTCACCACATTCTGACAGAAGTGAGATCGTATCTCAGAGTTATTTTGATTTGCATTTCCAGGATGGCAAAGGATGTTGAGCACTTTCTCAAGTGCCTCTCAGCCATTTTAGACTCCTCTATTGAAAACTCTGTTTAGTTCTGCAGCCCACTTTTTAATTGGTTACTTTCCTCTTGAGTTCTTTGTAAATTTTGGAGATCAACCCTCTGTCAGATGTGGGGTTAGTGAATATGTTTGCCCATTCTGTGGGCTGCCTTTTTGTCTTGCTGACTGTGTGCTTTGCCTTATAGAAGCTTCTCATTTTCAGGAGTTCCCATTTATTAATTGTTGATATCACTGCTGTGCTACTGGTGTTATGTTCAGGAAGCAGTCTCCTGTAAAAATTCGTTCAATTCTATTCTGTTGGTCTACCTATCTGTTTTTGTGTCAATACCAACCTGTTTTCAGGACTATATCTCTGTAATAGACATTGAAGTCATTGAAGGTGATGCCTCCAGACGTTGCCTTGTTGAACAGGGTGGTTTTGGCTATCCTGGGTCTTTTGTTTTTCCATAGAAAAATAATTATTTTTATTTTAAGGTCTGTGAAGAATTGTGCTGGGATTTTAATGGGGATTGCATTGAATCTCTGGATTGCTTTTGGCAGGATTGCCATTTTGATTACATTTATCCTACCTATCCAAGAGCATGGGAAATCTTTCCATTTTCTGAGCGCTTCTATAATTTCTTTCTTTTAAGATTCAATGTTCTTGCAAAAGAGGTCTTTCACTTGTTTGGTTAGCTTTACCAGAAGGTATTTTATGTTGTTTGTGGCAATTGTAAAGGGTGATGTTTCTCAGCCCTATTATCATCTGTGTATAGTAGGGCTACTGATTTTCTATAGTTGATCTTGTAGCCTGCCACTTTGCTGAAGGTGTTAATCAGCTGTATGTGTTCCCTGGTACAGTTCTTTGTGTCTTTTATGTAAACTATCATATCATCTGCAAACATTGAAAGTTTGACCTCTTCCTTCCCAATTTGTATCCCCTTGATACCCTTTTGTTGTCATATGGCAGTGGCTAGAACTTCAAGTACAATGTTGAAAAGGTATGGAGAGAGTGGAAAGCCTTGTTTTGTTCCTGATTTTAGAAGAATTGCGTTGACTTTCTGTTATTTAGTTTGATGCTAGGTGTTGGTTTACTGTATATAGCTTTTATTATGTTAAGTATGTTCCTGTATTCCCAGATCTCTCCAACACCTTTATCATGAAGGGGTGTTGGATTTTTCAAAGTATGACCTGATGATTCTTTGAATTTCCTCAGAGTCCATTGTTATGTCCCCTTTTTCATTTCTGACTTTGTTAATTTGCATGTTCACTCTCTGCTGTTTGGTATGTTTGGACAAAGGTTTTTCTATCTTGTGTGAGAAACTTCATATGTAACTACTTGAAAACTAATGATACAATACAGTGTGAGAATCTCCACATGTAACTTATAAAAATTAGCGACACAACACTGAGAAACTTCAAGTGTAACATCTTGAAAACTAATAATACAACATTGTGAGAGAATCTACATATGTATCTTCTTAAACATAAACAATACAACATTGTGTGAGTATCTGTGTGTGTAACTTCTTGAAAACTAACGATGCAGCACTGTGTGAGAATCTGTCTATGTAGTTTCATGAAATCTAACGATACAACTCTGAGTTCTAATCTGAATGCACACTACTTGAAAACGAATGAAATAACTCTGTGTGATAAACTGTGTTAGTAACTTCCGGAAAACTAGCGATACAACACTCTTTGAGAAGCTACATGTGTATCTTATTGAAAATTAACGATACAACACTGTGTGAGAAACTACACATATAACTTTTTGAAAACTAACGATACAAACCTCCCTGTCCATCTATGCTCATAATTTATTGAAAAAAAGCAGTCAACACTTTGTGGGAAACTATGTGAGTAACATCTTGAAATCAAAAGTACAACATTGTGTGAGAATCTATATTCAAATCTTATTGAAAATTAACTATACAGTACTGTGTGAGAATCTTTATATGGAATTTCTTGAAAACTAACGATACAACACTGAGTGAGAATCTATATACATAAGTTCTTGAAAACTAACGACAAACCACAGTGTGAAAATATCCACATGTAATTTTAAAAAATTAACGTCACAATGTTGTATGTGAAACCACATGTGTCACATCTTGAAAACTAACGATACAACACTGTGAGAGAATCTACATGTGTAACATTTTAATAACAAACGATACAACACTGTCTGTTAATGTACACTTGTATCTTTTTGAAAAGTAACAATACAATACCGTGTTTGAATTTATATTTGTAACTTCTTGAAAATAAAGGACACAACATTGAGAATCTACTCCTGTAACTTATTGAAAATTAACGATACAACACTTTGTGAATATATACACGTGTAACTAATTGAAAATGAATGAAACAACACTGTGTGAGAATCTATATGCGTAACTTCTGGAAAACTAAGGATACAACACTGTGTTTTAGAGTTACACATGTAACTTCTTGAAAATGAACGATACAAGACTGGGTGAGAATCTATAAGCATAACTTCTTGAATACTAAGGATACTACCTGTCTTTAGAATCTACACGTGTAACTCCTTGAAAGCTAACAATACAACACTGTATGAGAATCTATACGTGTAACTTATTGAAAATTAATGATACAACACTGTGTGATTATGTACATGTGTAGCTTATTGAAAATTAACTAAACAACACTTTCTGTACCTTATTGAAAAATAACGATACAACACAGTGTGAGAAACTACATGTATAACTACTTGAAAACTAAATATACAATACTGTCTGAGAACCTACACGTGTATCTTAATGAAATTAACGATATAACACTGTGTTTGCATCTATATGCGTAAATTCTAGAAAATAAATGACACAAATTTGTCTGAAAATCTACACATGTAACTTACTGAAAATTAAAGATCGAAAACTGTGTGAGAATCTACAGGTGTAACGTATTGAAATCTAATGATAAAGCACTGTGTGAGAAGCTACACGTGGAATTTATTGAAAAGTAATGATACAATCCTGTCTGAGTATATGCACGTGTAACTTATTGAAAACTAACGATACAACACTGTCTGAGAATCTAAATGTGTAACTTATTGAAAACTAATGATACAACCCTGTTTGAGAATGAATAAACATAACTTCTTCAATACTAAGTATACAACACTGTCTTGAGAATCTACACGCATTACTTCTTGAAAACTAATCTACAGGTGTAATTCCTTGAAAATTAAAGACATAAAACTGTGTAAGTATCTACTCGTGTAACTTATTGAAAACTAAAGATAAAACGCAATGTGAGAATCTACACGTGTCACTTACTGAAAACTAAGGATACAACAATGTGTGAGATTCTACTCGTGGACCTTATTGAAAACTAACGATACAACACAGTTTGAGAATCTACCCATGTAACTTCTTGGAAAATACCGATACAACACTTTGTGAGAAACTACATGCATAAATTCCTGAAAATTAACGATACAAAACTGTGTAACTACTTGAATACTAGTGTTACAACACTGTGTGAGAAACTACATGTGTAACTTATGGAAAACTAAAGACACAACACTATGTAATTATCTACACGTATAATTTGTTGAAAACAAATGATACAACACACTTTAAGAATCTACCCGTGTAACATCTTGGAAACTATCGACACAACACCTTATGAGAGTCTACACGTGTATTGAAAACTAATGATAAGATACTTTGTGAGAATCTGCAAGTGTGTCTTGAAAACTAACGATACAAATCTATGTGAGAAACCAGAAGGGTAACTTCTTGAAAAATAAACATACAACACAGTGTGAGATTCTAAACGTGTTAATTCTTCAGAACTAACAATACAACACTGTTTGAGAATCAACATGTGTAACTTCTTGGAAACTATCAATCCATGAATGTGTGAGAAACTACATGCTTATCTTATTGAAAATTAACGACCCAACACTGTGAATCTTAAGCGAAACCTCTTGATAATCATCAATACAAAACTGTGTGAGGAACTACATGTGTACCTTATTGAAAACGAATGATTCAACAATATGTGAGAATCTATAAGTGTAACTACTTGAAAACAAGCGATACAAGACTGTTTCAGAAACTATATATGTGTAAATTATTGAAAACTAACGATACTATATTGTGTGAGATTCTTCCCATGTACCTTATTGAAAACAAATGATACAAACCTGTGTGAGATTCTACACGTGTACCTTATTGAAAACTAATAATACAACTATGTGTCAGAATCTACCCGTGTAACATCTTGGAAAATATAGATACAACCCTGTTTGAGAAACTACATGACTAAATTCTTGAAAACTAACGATACAACACTGTGTGAGAATTATAAATATAAGTACTTCAAACGTAGCGATACAACCCTGTGTAAGGTAGTGCTGTTATTGTGTCTAGGTTCGCCTCTCTTTTTATTTTGTTGTTTGATAAAGTGGGATTATCATTTGCCTATATCTTTGTCAGTGTAGTCATCTTGGTTGGGTCTAGATTTTCCTTCCAGCACTTTCTGTACAGATAGATTCGTGGATAAATGTGGCTTTGTCATGGGATGTTTTGTTTTCTTCATCTATGGTAATTGAAAGCTTTGCTGGATATAGAAATCTGGGCTGGATTCCTTGTTCCCTTAGCGTTTGTAAGATATTTATCCAGGATCTTCTGGCTTTCATAGGTTCCATTGAGAAGTCGGGTGTAATTTGGATAGGTCTGCCTTCATATGTTACTTGGCCTTTTTCTTTAGCTGCTTTTAATGTTTTCTCTTTATTGTAGGTTAACGTTTTCAATATTTTATGGCGAGGTGACTTCTTTTTCTGGTCCAGCGACTTTGTGTTCTGTAAGATTCTTGAATTTTCATAGGCATATTATTCTTAGTTTAGGGAAGTTTACTTCTATGATTTTGTTGTACATGTTTTCTGTATATTTGACTTGTATTTCTTTATAAATATATATATATATATATTATATTTAAATTGAAATTAGAAACAAGGTTGCCTCCAGGTCCCTCTCCTTTTCTCTCCCCTCCTCCAGAGAACTCACACCAACCTACCCCATATCCCTTATTTCCCCAGGGAGAGAGAGGCCCTCTATGGGGGTGGGCATAGTCTGTCATTGCATCCAGGGCAGGGCCTAGACCCTCCCCCAAGATTTCAGGGTGAGAGTGTATCTCTGATTGTTGGATGGGAGTCCCAAATCCATTTGTATACCTGGGATAAATACTGATCTACTA
>NW_024432396.1:0-7821 GCF_017639785.1 Mesocricetus auratus
ACAGAGAGAAACAGAGAGAGAGAGACAGAGACAGAGACACAGAGAGAGAGAGGAGAGAGAGAGAGAGGAGAGGAGAGCGAGCATCCCTAAATTTGGTACCTTCCTGCCTTATTCTGGTCCTTGCCTTAATCAAACCAAAACCAAACTAAAAGTAATCTGCTTTTACTGATGTCATCCCCCATGGCCTTGCCACAAAGCCCCTGAAGCATCATGGCCAGACTGTGACTTCAGCAAGAGTGTTTCCCAAATGCTGTGCACCAATGAGCACATATTGATCCTTAACCCTCAGGATGGACACCGATCCCCATATGTAAACAGCTATCCTAATTGGTTGAAACTTTCCCAGTTTTCTCTCTGAAAGTCCCAGAAATTGTTGAGTCTCAGGCAAGTCAGACTGGCCACCCTACCTGTACCAGAAGCTTTGCTGACCCCTGGCTTTCCCTTCTTTGGAATAGGAGTAATAATAGTAACCTATGTCCTAAGGCTGTTGCAAAGTGGTTATGAAGGCTTGGCTGGCCTACGGCAGGCACTATGTAAGTCGTTGCTGTCCTTGTCATCTTCGTGGTGTTCTACGATAGGAGAAATCATGTCAGCACTGTGGGGACATCCTGTAACCAGCGTGTGGGGCATTCACAGAGCAGTGGAGGGAACATCGGCGTTGGTAAACTCCTAAGTGGACAGATGCCCTTGCTACTAGGTAAATTATGACATGCAATCATGACTGCCTTGTTAATACAATAGAAGTTCTAATAAAGCAGCGGCAACCATCCACACATGGAGCTGGTCCTCCAACCCTCTTAGAAGATGCAGTTTACTAGTACAAAGGGCCTTAAGGAAGCCTGTATTCTAACATACTTCCCTTTTTTGGTTTGGTTTGGTTTGGTTTTTGTAGATCAGACTGGCCTGACCTCATGATCTTCCTACCTCGACCTCTTTGACTGTGGAGCAAAGCTGTCCTCACTCTCTGATTCTTTGCAGATTGAAGTAATTAACACATTCCAGAAGGGAACCTCTTTTAAGGGTGTCCTAAAGCAGCAGAACATGAGCCAGCACCTTGATGTAAAACTGCTTCCTTGATGTAAAACTGCAGTTGCTCCAGTCAAATCTCCCCCTTCCACCTCTTCTGCTGTTACTGCTCCTCCTATGGGCAGTGAGTGAGAGTCTGTTCAATGCATGATTTCCTAAGGCGACCACAAGAGAGCATGTGGCATCTACTTTAACCAGCCGTGGTTACTTATCCTTTTCATTTTTTCCCCTTTGAGCTTTGGACTTAAAGGAAGAAAAGACAAAAAAAAAATTCTCCCAACCCTGGTTAAAACCAGGCTGTATGACTTTTCATTTGATTTTTTTTTGTTCTTCAAGACAGGGTTTCCTGTGTAGCTTTGGAGCCTGTCTGTAGATCAGGCTGATCTCAAACTCATGGATATCTGCCTGCCTCTGCCTCCCGATTGCTGGGATTAAAGGTGTGTTCCACCAACGCCCGGCTCATTTGATTTTTTTTAATGTTGGAAAGTTATTAAACCTTAAAAAAGAAAGAAGAAAAAAACCTAGAAGCAACAAACTTAAAAATCACTAGTCTAGAAGACAGTACACTAGCGGCATGAAGGTACCTGCCCTCCTATATGACTCTGAAGATGACAATGGCTGATAAAAATACTGTCACAATACCTACCAAAGAGAGGTGGTTTTTGACCCATCCCTTGGTCAAACTATTTATACCAGGGCTAAGGGAGAGGGTGTTGAGTTTGAGCTCGCTTAACCTAACTTGTCTTGCTCAAATATTTCAAGTATAGATTACAGAAAACTTGGGACCACACAGAGATTAGAGGTAGGCTCCACTCTGCCTGATCTTGCACAGATCTGAGCAGGGCAACCAGACTGGTGAAATTTGCCAGCAGAGCAGATGGTGAGCAAAACCACAGAATAGAAAGTGGGACCTCACTGTCGCTCCACCAGGTTCCTGATGCCTTTATACTTGTGTATGCTGCCGTGTTGAACTGACTGTTGAGTGGCAGAGTCCCTTGCCTTCTAAGCTCTGAACACTCCATTCATGGGTGACTCTGTAGGCTATAGAGGAGAGAGAGCCACAATTATGATGGTGAGGCTGCTGTAGACAACATCTTTGCAGGATCTTAAAATGATGAGAAGTCCTGGGACAGAAAACCCAGCTGTTTGTGGTGCTCCACACTCTTGCTTCTTCTCCAGGGATATATATATATATATATATATATATATATATATAGATATATGAGAGAGAGAGAGAGAGAGAGAGAGAGAGAGAGACTCTTAGCCCACAACCCATTACTCCTTAACCTTCTCCCAACCTTAACAACTTCTGCATCCCCCTCGTTTCTTTTCTGAGGGAGACTGTATCTGAACCAGAGTAGGACTGACCACTTCCCCCAACAACAACAAAAAATCCTATTACCATCTGACTTTCCTGGTCTCCTTTCTCTGTTCCCTCTGGCATCCAACTCCCCACACACACTCAACTCCAAATTACCAGCCCAGATTCTAAGCCACAATTGAGTGACACAGTTCAGAAATGTAAAATTAACAAAAGCAAAAACACTAAACAAGTTGATGCTCTGATTAAGCAAAAGCTTCTCAAGGGATTTATTGCAATTGGTCTTTTCTGGGCTCCTGACAGCTTGAGTCTGTTCTACGTGGTAAAATGAAGACTGACAGGGCAATGCTACCCAGGGACACTGCAAAGTGTCTCGTTTCTTCATTCTTTTCAACTGTCCTGTCAGAGAAGTCAGTCATTGGAAGCCAGCTTCCTGGATCAAGTTTCTCTCCTGGTCCTCTGCTTCTTCACACAAGGTCATATTCTCTGCCCAATATGCACATGGCCAGGCAAACAGCATGAATTTACTTGTTGGGTCTGGGCAACATGGCTGTGGATCAGACGTGGATGTACACTTGAATGGTGAACCCTGGACCTTCTTCAGTAGGCAGGGCAAGGCTTATTTTGACACCCTGTGCTTTATCTGCATCTTCTAGGAGAGGGTATGAAGAGGAGGAACTCTGCTTTTGAAGGGGAGGAGACACAGTGGAGGTTGTAGGGGTACAAACATGTGCATGTCTTCTGACTGAACAGTTAGGGACTTTTAATTTCCTGCATGCTGTGGAATGAAGATTGATTTGTGTACCTGTCTGCACAGTACCCACGGTTACTTGTCACCCAGTGTTTATTGTGTGCAGATTGGTGAATGTTGGCTGTTTGATGGGGTTTAACAGATAACAAAACTGCAGTGTGCAAGTCTTCCATCCCACACTCACAAAAGGTTTGGCTTCAACACAGAATGTAACCTAGTTCCAGCATGCTGGCCTCTATCCAAAAGAACTAATGAGTCTCTTGGTTTGATTTCATTTTCAGAGTGGATTGTTTGGGAATGCTAAGTTTGATTTGTGCTACTTTTTTGAATGCACCCTTTGAAATGCCCTATTGTCTGCCTCACTCACACCTTGTGCTTGAGATTTGAGGCATGTGGTGGTTTGGGTTGTTGAGCCATTGTGTTTCATAGTTGGGGTTTTGTTTCTTTCCTTAAACCACTCATTTTTCTTGTTCTGCTTGCCATTTCTCACCTCCCTATCTTCTCATCCTCTTTCTCGTTCCCCTGGTGTAGATCAAAGTGGTCAGAATGCTCCATAATTTCCATCAAGTCATTCACAAACCCAGGAACCAACTCTCCATCCACCACAGAGGATGAGTTTCCACAGTCATTCCAGGATGATCAAGAGGGAGATCCTGAATCTGCTCCTAAGGCGGGGGACTAGGGTGCCTCTGTTAGATGGTGAGGCCACTCCATATGACAACAAAACAACAGTGCCATGGATTACAAACAAGTGCAAATCATTGCCTCCCATTCCGACAGCCCTCTGAAAAGCCTGGAGACATCAGTTTGAACTTCCATTCTCTGATTCCTGTCCCTGCGTTCCCTATGTCTTTTGTTTGTTTGTTTATTATTTAAGACCTTTATTAACAGGTGCTTACAGTTTGTTGACTTTTTTAAAAAATCAAGTTGTAAACTTTTATTACAAATTAAAAATGAAGTTCTTAAAAATCTCAACTTGCCAGCTCCCATTCCTTCCCCCCTCCCCCGCCGTGTTCCCAATCTGTTGAGGAGATCTTGCCTCATTCCTCTTCTCTGGGGTACCATGTATATCTCTCTTAGGTTCTTTCCTGCTTCCCAGACTCTCTGTCAGTGGAATTGCAGACTGGCACTATCCTGATCCATGTCTAAAATCCATATGAGTGAGTACATGCCATGTTTGTCTTTTAGTGACTGGGTTACCTCACTCAGGATGCTTACTTCTAGTGCCATCCATTTGCCTGCGAATTTCAAGATTCCATTAGTTTTTTTTCTGTTGAGTAGTACTCCATTGTGTAAATGTACCAGTGGGAGCTGGGAAGGAGAGGGGGAGAAGAGGAGGACAGAGTAGGTCATGGGGGAACAGGAAGGTTGAATGGGGGGTAGATAGAGGGAGAATAGGATGAGAAATACCATAATAAAGGGAGTCATAGGTTTGAAGAGAGCTCTGGCACCAGTGAGACCTCTAGTGATCTACAAAGATGACACCAACTGGCAAGCTAAGCAATAGTGGAGAGACTACCTTAAATGCCCATTCCTGATAATGAACTTCACGACTACTTATATGCCATCATAGAACCTTCATCAAGTGACAGAAGCAGAGGCAAACACCCACAGCTAAACACTGAACTGAACCCCTAGAACCCAGTGACAGAGAGAGGAGCGATGAGCAAATGGGCAAAGAATGGGCTGGTGAAACCAGCAGGGACAGCTGATCTGAACAAGGGGGAGCTCTTGGATACCAGACCAACAACTGGAGGCCAGAATGGGACTGATCAGTGTGAGAGTCAATGAGGAGGCCTGGGAAACCTATGGGGCCCTGGGTAGTAGATCAGTGTTTATCCCTGACATACAAACAGACTTCGCATGTCCATAGCACAAAGAGGGATGCTCTCTAAGCCTGGACTCTTAGGAGAGGGCCTGGAGCCTGCCCTGAGTGAAATGACAGACTTTGGATATTCCCTATGTGGAAGGCAGTGGAGATAGGATGGGAGGCTGGGAGGGATGGTGAGGGGTGCGGGAGGAGAGGAGGGAGAGGGAACTGGGATTGACATATGAAGCAAACTATTTAAAAATTAAAATAATAAAACAATCTCAACTTGACCAGATATGAAGCAATTTAAAAACCATTAAAGGTGTATTGAGAAAAACTAGACCTTTTTTAAAAAACATGTTTGTCATTACCAAAAAGAGACATCTTTAGGTAAAAATAATAAAACCCCATGCTGCATAGATAATGCAGATAGTAATAGTGTAAATGGTCAATGGGCAAAAAGCAAGCACTTAAGGTCTTCATCTCCAATCTTTGTTCATTTCTTATTGCTGGAATTCCATATTCATTTCTTCATGTTGGATGACCAAACTGGATGATGATAGAGATGGTAAGCTGGCATTTACTCAGCCCCGCCCTGCTCAGCCTCGGGAGCAGACGAATTCTCAGCTGGTGGATCAGCTGCTTTTGTCTCTTTGCTATCTTGTGGTTTAGGGTTCTCTGAGTGTCTGATAGGTGGATCTTGGTGAGTTCAAGGCCAGCTTGGTCCACAGAGTGAGTTCCAGGACAGCCAGGGCTGCATAAAGAAACCCTGTCTCCCTGTCTCAGTAAACAACAACAACAAAAACCAAACAGACAAACAAACAAAAAGCTTAATTTCTGGTTGTTGTTTGACTTCTCAAACACACAAATTATTTAACTCCTTAGTTTAAGTGTAGAGATGGCACACTGTGTGTGTGAGACATCATCCTCTGAGAGGTGGCCTGCTGTGTGTGTGACATGGTCTTTTTGGAGATGGCAGTGAGGTCATTATTTCAAGGAGCATCTCTGTTTTCAGGGTGGGGAATGGAGCTGCTCCAGGGAGGTATTGCTGAAAACAGTTTCATGAGAGAAGACAAGCTAGGAGTCAGAGCCAGAAAGCACCAGTTTCCAAGATGAACATTTCCTGCTCTACACACATATAAGGCTCTTTCTTTTTGTTGTAAACCTTTAGTCCCAAATAAACACACAGAGATTTATATTAATTATAAACTGTTTGGCCAATGGCTAAGGCTTCTTATTGTCTCTCAATTATTAACCCATTTCTATTAATCTGTGTATCTCCACATTGTCTTGGCTTACTGGTGATGCCGGCCCTCTTGCTCCCTTGTGACTCACTCTCTGCGTTCTGCTTCCCAGAATTCTCCTAGTCTGGTAGCCCTTCCTCTTGCTGCCTGGCTACACCCTGCTTATCCATTGGCCAAAACAGCTTTATTCATCAACCAATAAGAGAAACATATATTCACAGCATACAAAAGGACATCCCTCATTATTCATTTATTTATTTATTTATTTATTTATCTACATAGCCCTGCCCATCCTGCAACTCACTCTGTAGACCAGGCTGGCCTTGAACTCAGAAATCTACCTGCCTCTTCCAATGCTGGGACTAAAGGTGAGTGCTGGGATTAAAGGTGTACACCACCATGCCCAGCCCATTTCTCATAACTTAGGTTCACACTGAAGGCAATTGATGACATCACACAGAGATAGGGACATATTTGTTTTATTTACAGTAAAGTTGCAAAATCATTCACCTGTGAAGGACATGCCATTCCTCCTCCCCTACCTGCTTCCAGTGACAAGGTCAGGTCCTAACAGATGCAAGGCAGAAGCTGGTGACTACTATGTTGGCACCTGATGGATTATCTATGGACCTGTGAGGCCCTGGCCATGTGCATTCTTGGGAAGTAGTCAGGCAGATTTGGTAGAGCTTTAAAAAACTTAGTGACATGGAAAGGACATGTAACCAAGAGAGGGGACCTTTCAAAAAATTACTACAGATGGAGGTCAAAGCAATTATTTTCTAAAACTGGAAACAAAGAAAGTAAGTATGCTCTCTTTCTGTCTTTTCTCTCCCTCCCTGCTTCCCTCTCTCCCTCCCTCTTTATTTCTTTGGTTTTTCAAGACAGGGTTTCTCTGTGCAGCCCTGGCTGTCCTGGAACTCATTCTGTGGACCAAGCTGGCCTTGAACTCACCAAGATCCACCTGCCTCTACCTCCCAAGTGCTGGGATTAAAGGTGTGTGCCACCACTGCCAGGCTGAAATTAAGCAATTTTTCATGAAATTCAACAAAAGCAAATACTTGAACTGTCTGCATGGCTCAGTGGTTCTCAACTTTCTTAATGCTATGACCTTTTAATACAATTCCTCATGTTGAGGTGACCCCCAACCATAAAATGATAAAATGATCTTCATTGCCAGTTCATAACTGTAAGTTTACTACTATTAGGAATCATAATGTAAATTTCTGATATTTCTGATGGTCTTAAACAACATCTATGACTCCCAAAGTATTTGCAACCCAACAGGTTGAGAAGCCCTGGCATTGCTGGTGCCTCCACACTCTGAGGGATCTATCTGTCCCTTACTCCACGGCAGATCTTAGGCCCTGTGTATAAACTCAGTTACTACTTAGTTTTCTCCATGTCCCTACAACAGGAAACCATCTCCCTTCGCACTAACTTCTTCCCAACACAGCACAAGTGATTAGGTTGGTCTGACTACTGTGTTAGGAATACTGCTCTGGAAGTGATTTGTTCTAAGTTGCAGGTGTTCACACTAAGCCTATTTAAATTTTTGTTTATGATATTGATTACAGAGCTCTCTCTGTCTGTCTCTCTGTCCCTCTCTGTATCTTTCTCTCAACAAGTGCTGTACTACAGAGCTACATGCCCAGTCCTTTAGTCCCAGGGA
>NW_024432397.1:0-2384 GCF_017639785.1 Mesocricetus auratus
ACCTGCCTAGAACTGGGCACAATCTACTAGTCCCTCATTATGTTGCTGGTCCTCCATCAACCATCATTGTACTGTAAGATTATAAACCAAGACCTCCCAGGATAACATCTTTTGCTTGCCAGTTCCTTGATTCTGTGAGAGACAAATTACGACACTGGAATCCTTGATTTCCAGAAGCACTGTCAGGCAGTAATGCCAAAATACTTGCCAAAAACACCAGTTCTTTTACCCTATTACCCTAATTCCAAGCTAAAAACAATATTCTCTTAGGAGTTCCCCATATTCTGCCCAGGAACTGCTGTTCTTCCTTTTGAACCTTTTCTTCTTTGAGAGTTTAAACTGAAGCTGAAGGTCAGCCTTCTTCTTGTCTCTCTCCCTTCTCCATAGTCTTTCCTAAGGAGATCACCCAATCTTGCCAACATGTTCGTCTTTGAACCTTAAGGGTATTGAAGGTCTCTCCAAAGGCAGTTGGTGTTGCTACAACACAGGTGATCAGGTGACATCAATGGATTCCATGGTCTCCAGGACAAAATGGAATTTTAGGGAAGGGGCAGCTGGATGACATGTGGAAAAAACATGTCCACCCTGCTAACCAGCTTTCCTCATAACTCAGCAGAAATCGGGTTTCTCTATGCAGAAATTTTTCCTGGGACACAAAACAAAACATGCAGCACCTCCTTCATCCAAAACAGAGATCTCTAATTGGTTGGAAATCCTTTAGTAACTTCCACACGTGGGATTAACTCTGCATATTCCAGCCTCTCTGCAGTGTGCATTTGCTTCCTGTGAAATATTTTTTTCTGGTTCTAAGAGGATTTAGCAGTTGAGGAGTTTAACTCAGACTGGTTTGTGTCCTGTAGTGATAATAAGTTTCCAAACTATAGTCATGTCTAGGCTCCCTTAGAGGCTCTACATTCAGTTTTCCAGGTTGCTCACATCTCTCTGTTGTCTAATCCATGCCATGCATATCTGATATGAGCTCAAACCTTTCTAAACTGTTACTATTTATCCAAATTAATATGGCTAGACAATTGGAGAAATCATGCTAGCTCACTGTACTTCTCAATACAAATTATAGTAGATTTTAAAAGATAAGAAAAAAACTAGACCCATATGCAGTATAGCCTGATCCCTTGGGAAATGGAGGGAATGTTGTGCAGCATGGTTAGGAATGTCTCTTAGTGCTCAAGCTAAGCAGTTTTGGGAGGAGGATTCAGACTTGCCTGATTGGTAATAGCCTGCACATAAGCAACTTGTCTCTGAAGCAGAGCATGTCTGTGCAAGTCTAGGAAGTGAGAGCAGTGGTTTATACTGCCATTTTACCACAGCAGATGTCAGAATGTACTGATAAATTGTTTCTACAAGACACCAAGAAGTTGCTAGGGGAATGGATACTGCTGCAGCACTGCTTGAGAGAACATTAAGGGATCTGCCAAGAAGAATAAAAAGGTATCAGAGACCTCCAGACCCAGGATCAGCAGGTTGGGCAAAGCAGTTGGATCAGGTTTAAGTCAAGCACCATTCCCTCATATAACATTAAACTTTTCACCATCAAACCCAAATGTTCTTTCACATATCTCTTTACTAGCCCTCCCACTCACATTTGTCCACATCAGTCTCATGATATCCTACTGTTCATTCCTGTGTCCATGCATTAGTATTTCTGGTAAGTGATCCTCTTGTAAGAAACAATTGGAAAACAGACCTTGCTGCTCTTCTTGAAGCTGTAGCTCAAGCAGGAAATTGGTCAATGGCACATCACACATTTACATGTCATTTTGATGGGAGGAGTGTTATGTACTGACAGGAGGGAAGGAGTTCCATGTCTTGTGGTTTTTTATCTTTTCATAGTTCATGTGAGATCCCAGTGGAGGCAAGGGAAGCAGTTTGCAAGGAGGAAAGCCTACTATAAATTATCGGTCTCCATGTTTGATGGCTTTTGTATTTTCTTCCTCCTATTCTCTGCAACCCAATGTGGTTGCTTCACCATGATAAACTCTTGCTTCACACTGAAAAAAACCTCAGTGGGATTTTGGCAGAAGTACATTCTGAGTGTTTCCCTGGTAAGTTTTCCTGTCACAGACCTTACAGTGTGGTGAAGATTGGTGGTCCAGGCATGTGAAATTGGCTTGTGACATGCTAGAAGTTTTTGGGGGAGATCTGACACTTCTAGGCAAAAAGTTCTCCACCAAGCTTAACACAGTCTGGCCAAGCAGAACACTTTCCCCTATGCAATTTTAGTCCTGATGAATGGAGAGCAGTATCATTGGATTCTTCTGAAAGAGCTGCTTTGATTAGTCCAAACATGTGTGGTCATTTAGTATGTTTCCTCCTCACCTAGTGTTGTGTTTAAATTCCTTCTGAGTGACTGTCTTTCTCTCTGT
>NW_024432398.1:0-5075 GCF_017639785.1 Mesocricetus auratus
GAAATCTCCCACTATAACTGTGTGGGGCTTTAGATGAGATTTAAGTTCTAATAATGTTTCTTTAACGAATGTGGATGCCTTTGTATTGGGGGCATAGATGTTCAGGATAGACACTTCGTCTTGGTGGGTTTCACCTGTGATGAGTATGTAATGACCTCCTTCATCTCTTTTGATTAATTTTATTTTAAAGTCTAGTTTGTTAGATATTAGGATTGCTACCCCTGCTTGTTTCTTGGGTCCATTTGATTGAAAAATTTTTTCCCAACCTTTAACTCTCAAGTAATGTCTGTCTTTGAGGGTGAGGTGTGTTTCTTGTATGCAGCAGAAGGAAGGGTTCTGTCTTCGAATCCATTCTGCTAGTCTGTGTCTTTTTATGGGTGAGTTAAGGCCGTTAATATTGAGGGATATTAATGACCATTGATTGCTCATCCTTCTTCGATTTGCGATGGTTGTTGTTGGTGGAATTATGGGTGGAATTTTGCCCCTTTGTTCTTTTGGCTGTTGGTAGAGAGGGATTCTCTAATGCTTATGTTTTTCTGGTTGTAGTTAGCTTCCTTGGGTTGGAGTTTTCCTTCCAAAATTTTCTGTAGGGCTGGGTTAGTGGACACATATTGTTTGAATCTAGTTTTGTCATGGAATATCTTGTTTTCTCCGTCTATAGTGATTGAGAGCTTTGCCGGGTATAGTAGTCTGGGCTGGCATCCATGGTCTCTTAGTGTAGGTAGAATATCTATCCAGGACCTTCTGGCTTTCAGAGTTTCCATGGAGAAATCAGGTGTAATTCTGATAGGTCTGCCTTTATATGTTACTTGACCTTTTTCCTTAGCTGCTCTTAATATTCTTTCTTTATTCTGTATGTTTGGGGTCTTGATTATTATGTGGCGAGGGGATTTTTTTTGTGGCCACTCTATTTGGTGTTCTGTAGGCTTCTTGTACCTTCATTGGCATGTCTTTCTTAAGGTTGGGAAAGTTTTCTTCTATGATTTTGTTGAATATGCCTTCTGCCCCTTTGAGTCGGATTTCTTCTCCGTCTTCTATACCTATTATTCGTAGGTTTGGTCTTTTCATGGTGTCCCATAATTCCTGGATGTTTTGTGTTAAGGATTTGTTGGATTTAAGGTTTTCTTTGGTTGATAAATCCATTTCTCCTAGTGTATCTTCAACACTTGAGATTCTCTCTTCCATCTCTTCTATTCTGTTGGTAATGCTTGTATTGGTAGTGCCTGACTGTTTGTCCAGCTTTTCTATTTTCTGCCTTTCTTCAGATTGTGTTTTTTTAGTGTCTCTATTTCAGTTTTCAACCCTTGCAGCGTTTGCATTGCTTCTTGCAATTTTCTGTTTATCTGTTCGTCCGTTTGTTGCCTTTTATGAATTTTTTGGTTTGTTCTTTCTTCCATTTCTTGCATTTTTTGGTTTGCTTTTTGTTCCGTTTCTTGGATTTTGTGCTTTGTTTCTTCTTCCATTTCCTTCCTTTTTTGGTTTGTTTCTTCCTCCATTTTTTTCATTTTTTGCTTTGTTTTTTCTACCATTTCTTGCATTTTTTGCTTTGTTTCTTCTTCCATTTCCTGCCTTATTTGGTATGTTTCTTCTTCTAATTCTTGCATTTTTTGCTTTGCTTTTTCTTCCATTTCTTGCATTTTTTGCTTCATTTCTTCTTCCATTTCGTGCCTTTTTTGGTTTGTTTTTTCTTCCAATTCTTGCATTTTTTGTTTGTTTTTTCTTCCATTTCTTGCATTTTTTGGTTTGTTTTTTCTTCCATTTCTTTGAGGGATTTTCCAATATCCTCTTTTAGGGCCTCTATCATTTTCATGAAAGTGCTTTTAAGGTCGTTCTCTTCTGCTTCCTTCGCGTTGGAATATTGGGGTCTTGCTGGTGTGGAGTCTCTAGAATCTGGCGGTGTCATATTTGTTTTTCTGTTGCTAACTGTGTTTTTGTATTGTCTCTTTCCCATCTCTTCTTTTAGTGGGTGCAGAAAGAGCCCCTTCCTGGTCTGGGGACCAGAGTTCCCTTTAGGTGGGTGCTAGTAAGTCCAGTAATCTGGTGGTTCTTCTATGCCTTGTCCAAATGCTGGTCCGTGGGTAGAGAAGAAGAACAGGAATCTGGGGTGCTTAGCCTCCTACCTGGTCCCCTGGACCCTATGCTGGGTCCTGTTGTACCTGGTCCTGAACAGCTACTCCCCTGGTCTCCCTGGCTCCTGTAGTTTCCTGTTCTCTTTGGTGGGAGAGAAGATCTGGAGTCTGGGGTGCTTGGCTCCCGCCGGGATTGGGAGCTCTGTGCAGTTCCCAGGCGATCTGCAGGCTCTGGAACACAGGCCGGGAAGCTGGCCTGTTTACCTGATGCTCCCGCCAGGATTGGGAGCTCTGTGCAGTTCCCAGGCGATCTGCAGGCTCTGGAACACAGGCCGGGAAGCTGGCCTGTTTACCTGATGATGCCAGAGGGACAGCTACTTCCCTGTACTCTATCATTAGTTTTCAATACGTTACATGCGTAGATTTTCACACAGTGTTGTATCTTTAATTTTCAATAAGTAACACGTGTGGATTCTCAGATAGTGTTGTATCATTAGTTTTCCAGATGCTAGTAATGCAGTTTCACAATAGTTTTTCGTTAGTTTTCAAGAAGTTATGCATTTAGTTTAGAACTCAGAGTTATATCATTAGATTTCACGAAGTTTTGAAGATAGGTTCTCACACATTTCTGTATCATTAGTTTAGAAGAAGTGAAGCACATAGATACTCACACAGTTTGTATTGTTTGTTTTTAAGAAGTTGCACATATAGTTTCTCTCAGTGTTGTATCGTAAGTTTTCAAGATGTTACACATGTAGTTTCTCAAATACTGTTGTGTCGATAATTTTTATAAGTTACACGTGGAGATTCTCACACTGTGTATTATCATAATTTTTGAAGAACTTATGTATATATATTCTCACTCAGTGTTGTATGGTTTTTTCAAGAAGTTATTTTAAAAAGTTTCATAGAAAGATTCTCACACAGTGCTATATCATTAGTTTTCAATAAGGTACGAATAAAAATTCTCAGAAAATGTTGTATCTTTTGTTTTCAAGAAGTTACATAGTATCCCACAAAGTGTTGTTTCCTTTGTTTTCAGTAAGTTATGCATATAGATGTGCATGCAGCTTTGTATTGTTACTTTTCAAGAAATTTTGCATGTAGTTTCTCACACTATGTTGTATCATTAGTATTCAAGAAGGTCCGCATGTATTATCTCACTCAGTGTTGTATCATTATTTTTTAATAACATATACTTGTAGTTTCTCACACAGTGTTGTATCATTAGTTTTCATTTCGGTGCACGTGTAGATTCTCACACAGTGTTGTATCTTTAATTTTCAATTTGTTACAAGTATAGATTCTCAGACAGTGATGTATCCTTTATTTTCAAGAAGATATGCATATAGATTCAAACACAGTTTTGTATCGTTATTTTTCAAAAAGATACACGTGTGGTTCTCAGACAGTGTTGTATTGTTATTTTTCAAGGAGTTACACATGTATTTTCTCACAGTGTTGTATAATTAGTTTTCAATAAGATACACATGTAGATTCTCAGACAATGTTGTGTCCTTTATTTTCAAGAAGTTATGCATATACATTCAAACACAGTTTTTTATTGTTACTTTTCAAAAAGATACACTTGTGGTTCTCAGACAGTGTTTTATTGTTATTTTTCAAGTAGTTACACATGTAGTTTCTCACACAGTGTTGTATAATTAGTTTTCAATAAGATACACATGTAGATTCTCACACAGTGTTGTATCATTAATTTTCAATAAGGGACACGTGTTCTATCGATAGTGTGGCAGAAGTTACTAATGTAGATTCTCACAGAGTTATTTTGTTCGTTTCAAAGAAGTTATGCATTCAGTTTAGAACCCAGAGTTGTATCGTTAGATTTCAAGAAGTTACCTAGATTCTCACACTGGGTTGTATCGTTAGTCATCAAGAAATTAGTTACATAGATTCTCACACAGTGTTGTGTCGTTATTTTTCAAGAAGTTATGTATTCAGATTGGAACTCAGTGTTGTATCGTTAGATTTCAAGAATTATGCTTATGGATTTTCGCACAGTTTTCCGATATTATTTTTCAATACATTACACATGTAGATTCTCAGTGTTGTGTGCTATATTTTTAAGAAGTTATGCATACAGATTCAAGCCCAGTGTTGTATCATTGCTTTTCACTAAGATGCACATGTAGATTCTCAGAAAGTGTTGTTTTGTTAGTTTTTATTAGTTGTATCGTTAGTTTTCTACAATTCACATGTGTAGATTCTCACACAGTGTTGTTTCATTAGTTTTCAAGAAGTTACATGAGTAGAGTCTCAGGCAGTGTGGAATCCTTTATTTTCAAGTAGATATGCATATAGAATCAAACACGGGTTTATATTGTTACTTCAATAAGATACATGTTTAGTTTCTCACACAGTGTTGTATCGTTAGGTTTCAATAGTTACACATGTAGATTCTCAGACAATGATGTATCAGTAGTTTTCAATTAGAAACAGGTGTAGATTGTCAGACAGTTTTGTATCGTTAGTTTTCAAGAAGTTGTACTTATATTCTCACACAGTGTTTTATCGTTAGTTTTCAATATGTTACGCATGTAGATTCACTCACAGTGTTGTATCTTTAATTTTCAATAAGTCACAAGAATACATTCTCAGACAGTGTTGTGTCCTTTATTTTCAAGTAGTTACACATAAAGATTCAAACACAGTATTTAATTGTTACTTTTCAAGATGATACATGTGTAGGTTCACAGAGAGTGTTGTATCGTTATTTTTCAAGTGGTTACACACACATGTAGATTCTCACACAGTGTTGTATTGCTAGTTTTCAAGTAGTTACACGTGGATTCAAACACAGTTGTATTGTTACTTTTCAAAAAGATACACGTGTATTTTCCCACACAGTATTGCATCGTTAGTTTTCAATAAGTTGCACGTATCGTGTAGATTCTCAGAGAGTTTGTATTGTTTTTTTTTCAGAAGTTACTAATAAAATTCTTACACAGCGTTACTTCGTTAGTTTTCAGGAAGGTATGCATTCAG
>NW_024432399.1:0-953 GCF_017639785.1 Mesocricetus auratus
TGTGAGGAGCCGCCCTCGCTATCGCTATTGCCGTTAGAAGATGGCGCTGACATCCACTGTCAGTTGGAGTTAACTGTCGCTGTCAGTTGGAGTTAACTGTCGCTGTCAGTTGGAGTTAACTGTCGCTGTCAGTTGGAGTTAACTGTCGCTGTCAGTTGGAGTTAACCGTTTAAACTGTGCCTCTCCCGTGACGTCATCTGGGGTGATGTGCAAACCACCAATCCCGGCTCTACACATCTCACTCGGAGCTCCTAGGCTTATATAAGGGGCTGGGTTTCTTAGCTTGGGGTCTCCTCTAAGAAGCTGATCATCTATCTCTCAAGATGCATTAAAGCTTTACTGCAGAAGGATCCGAGTGTTCTGCGTCGTTCTTGCTGGCGAGACGGTAGCGTGGGACATCTGGTGCCGAAACCCGGGAACTCTTCAACATCGCCGGCGCCGCGGGAGACCCTCGGAAAACGGGGCGGATTCAGAACTGCAGGGACGTAGGTTCAGAGAGGTATGCTTTATCCTGAACAACCCTTTTCTCGACTTTGGCCTTAGTTTGTCATCACCGTGGGACGGGTCAGTGGAGGCTTTGGTGCTAGTCCTGTTTGTCCTTCTCCTTCATCGTGGCTGGTGCTGACAGAACGGCGCTGTCCGTCTGGCGCTGTCCGTCTGGCGCTGTCCGTCTGGCGCTGTCCGTCTGGCGCTGTCCATCTGGCGCTGTCCATCTGGCGCTGTCCAGTCTGGTGCTGTCAGTCTGGTGCTGTCAGTCTGGTGCTGTCAGTCTGGTAACGGAGTTGAGCGCGTTTTTTAGATAAGCTGTCAGCGCGATGGGGTCGTCACAGTCAGTGGTTACAGCCTTACAGACTGTGCTAAAACAAAGAGATCTTAAAATTGCACCACGAACACTTCAAAATTTTGTGAAGGAGGTAGATAGAGTGGCACCATGGTATGCTTGTTCCGGGTCC